>NC_089843.1:37073119-37250619 GCF_035609145.1 Eleutherodactylus coqui
TATTCTGGATGCACATTTGAAAAACTTTTCTTTTGTCTTTTCTACCATTTAGGAGATGTACAAATTTAAAATTACTTATCAACATTTTGAGGAACATTTTGTTTTCCTACACCAAGCCAAGATTGCAAAGGCTCATAGGTGTCAGAATGATAATGATAGATCCCCCCACAAATGACTCCATCTTAAAAAGTACACCCCTCAATATATTCACTGAGGGGTCAGGAGTATTTCGACCCCACAGATTTTTTACAGTAGTTAATGCAATTTAGAGGAGAAAAAATAAAATTTCATATTTTTGCAAATATGTCATTTTAAAGACATAATTTTTTTCTATAGTGCACATGAAATGACGATATGCTTCCCAAAATGGATCTCCCTGTTTTTCCTGTGTTCAGAAAACATACCTATTGGGGCCCTTATCTAATGTCTATATGCACAATGGGGCCCAACCCAAAAGGAGCAGCCGGTGGCTTTCAGAACAGACATTTTGCTTGAAGGTGATTTAGGCCCCATTGCCCACTTGTAGACCCCTTGAACGGCCAAAACAATAGAGAACCTCTACAAATGACCCCATTTTGAAAACTAGACCCCTTACCGAATTCATCTAGGGGTGTGCTGCATATTTTGACCCCACAGTTTTTGAATGAATCTAAGCAAAGCAGAAGGGAAAAATTATGATTTTCATTTTTTTGGTAATTATTTCAATTTAAAAACCATTTTTTTGTACAGCACCTATATGAATGAAGCACCCCATGACTTGCATCCCAAAATGGATACTCCTTTTTGTACCATGTTCTGAAATATATCCATTGTGGCCCTAATCTTATGTCTGGCTGCACAAGGGAGCCCAAACCGAAAGGAGCATTAAAGTTCAACTGTTTTTAACTTTAACGTGATCGCTATTATCCATTGGATAATGACGATCAGGTGACCGGGGACCGCCCACTGCTGGCCTTGGTCACTGCTCTAGGCTCTGGCTAACTTTAGTAGCCAGGAGCAATGAGATTTTAAATTTGTGTGCTTGCACTCGCAATTTTGCCAATGGGCGCATGCGCCACAGCTGGGGAACTGTCCACGGGTAAAGACATCGGTCTTAGGTAAGTCATTTCACCTCCCCTCATGGATTGGATCCATGACTAGAGGTGAAATTTTAACTTTTTTTTTACTTTTACGTGATCACTGTTATCCATTGGATAGTGGCGATCACATGAACAGAGAACGCGGACCACAGTACCCAGTGAAATCTCCAGGCTCTCGGCTACACTTGGTAGCCAGAGTGGAGAGATTTTAAATTAGACAGGCAATCTGTGGCTTTTGCGCATGCATTAGCTATTTTGGCGACGGGCGTGTGCGCAGAAGCTGGGGTAAGATCCACGGGTAAATCCGGGGGCCTTAGGTATGTAATTTCATCCTTCCTCATAGATATGATCCGTGAGGGGAGATGAAACTTTAACTTTTCGCTTTTTTTTTTTTTACACCTTTTTTTTTTTACTTTACATGATCATTGTTATCCATTGGATAACAGTGATCATGTGACCGGGAACTGCATAGAGTGGTCCCCGGTGACATATCTCTGCTTCAGGTTCGACATGCTGGCCGGGAGCATAGGGATTTTAATTCTCCGGGGGGCATGAACACTTCTGTCCAAGCGCCCGACGTTTTCATCAGGTGCCCATGCGCAGAAGGCGATGTAAGGTCCTAGGAGGACCATATCGCCACAGGATATCACGGAGGACGAGGGTGAGTACTTTCACCTCCCCTCATGGATCCAAACGATGAGGGTAGGTGAAACTTTAACTTTATTTTACTTTTTAGAACTTTTCTGTGATCGATGTTATCCATTGGAAAGCGGCGATCACGGGCCCGGGGACCAGTTACCATGGTCTTCGGTGACATCTCCTGCTTCAGATTTCAATTGTCCCACAGCAATCCGGCGTTCTGCGCATGCGTCGCCGTTTTTTTTCATTGGTACGTATGTGCAGAAGATGGCCGAAGGTCCTTTTCCGGCCAGATCATCGCTGGACATTACGGAGGATGGGGGTGAGTAGTTTCAGCATCCCTCATCAACTTTTTTCACTTTTTATTTACTTTAATGTGATTGGCGCTATCTATTGGATAGCAGCGATCGCATGACCAAGGGCCTTCCAGTGGCCCCCCATGACAGCTCCAGGTTGTCAGCTACCTCTGGGAACTGACAGCATGGAGCTGTCCTGTCCATAGCCATGGGGCTTTAATTCTCAGGGGATGCATGTTTTTACGACCCTGAGGATTAAAGCATACAAAGCCAGGACCTAAAAAGGCAATGGGGTCGTAACTAAGGGGTAAAGGGAAAAAATGTCCTTCTCGACTTCAATCTGACAATTGGAATAATCCCTGCATCACCGATCCTTCAGAAGTTATTAATGATTATAACTAGAGATGAGCGAGCGTACTCACTAAGGCAAACTACTCGAGCGAGTAGTGCCTTATGCGAGTACCTGCCCGCTCGTCTCAAAAGATTTGGGTGCCGGCCGGTGAGAGCAGTGAGTTGTGGGAGTGAGCAGGAGGGAGCGGGGGGAGAGGGTGAGAGAGAGAGATCTCCCCACCGTTCCTCCCCGCTCTCCCCTGCCGCCCCCCGCTGGCACCCGAATCTTTTAAGACGAGCGGGCAGGTACTCGCAGAAGCCACTACTCGCTCGAGTAGTTTGCTTTAGTGAGTATGCTCGCTCATCTCTAGTTATAACATTTAATATTCAATCACTCAGGAAAGTCCTACAACCATGTCCTTTGCCCAAGAGGCTAATCTGTAAAGTCGTATGTAGAGTGATAAAAATGTGGTTGGGATCATTCAGCTCTTCAACAACCCTTCTCTATTAGCCGCAGTACAGTAAAGAGTGGCTCTAACTCTGCATACATTCCCATTGATTTTAATGATAATAAATGGTCGTCATAAGCCCTATGGTCAGCTCTCTATTGGGTGAGCCATTCAAACAATGGAGTGGCCCAAATCACACAACCCTTTAAGGGGTTAGGATCATTCGGCTCTTCAACAACCCCTGTCTTTTAGCTACAGTTCTGTAAAGAGTGGCTTTGAATACACTTTCATTGATTTTAATGATAATAATGGTTGTCATAAGCCCTAAGGTCAGCTCTTCACCAGATGAGCCATTCAAACAACCCTTTAAGTCACAAAATTCAACCCTGCCACATATGTGCACCTTTCATGACTGAAGCCCCATATACCAAATCTATGCTTTGGAGAGGACATTTATATATCAGGTTGCAGGTAGAGAATATGATGCCGGTGATGGAGAGGCTTTACGCTAGTTCAGTTGAACAAAAAATGCTTTACTGAAAGAATCATATGGCAATAACATACAGCAGTGTTAATTGGTTACAATACAAACAGTGTACTAATGTTCTATAATTATCATTGTAACTCATTCAGTATCCTACAAATAGGGAGTCCTTAATATTGTGTATGCAAAACAGAATTATCACACTCAATTTAAGGTTTTCCTGGTCAAGTATAAACAGCCCCACAGATGCTGGTTGACAATAGGAGTCTCCTCTGAAGTAACTTAGTCTTGCAGGGACTCCAGTTAAACAAATAACTAAATCCACTGACTAAAATCTGTAGTCACTGTTCCCAGACCAAATTATTAGCACAGGACCTTTGGGGCGGCTGTAGAGTGATGAAGTCCCAATAATCCGCTTTACTGGTGAAAAGTATGGGTGATGGTACTGACAATTACACACTACCGAAATATGAATATCTGGTTACTGCCTCTCAGTGTCTCTGCTCTCACTAGTGGTCTCTCTCCCTATGATAGCTTAGCACTTGCGGTTGGTAATTACAAATTACGTTTCCTTGGATGATAGGAAGATCTGCTTCTCACACTCGCATTGAAATAGCTGGGTAGTGCCACTCCAGGAATCTGAATTACACTTTACCTCTGTCTTTCTCTTTGGTATAGGAAAACCCAGCTCTCCAGCAGCACTGGGACAGCTCACTCTTCACAAGGCTCTCTGCTCTTTGCTAAAATTGAGGTACATAAGAACCTGGAAACAGTATCTGCCTTTTATATTCAGCCCTTCAGCAAATCAATGGGCAGCTGAGGTCCTGTTAATCCACAGCAGCAAAGTAAGGGTTCACTCACACGGGCGTATGAGGCCTGCATATTGCATGCGTATTTTTCAAAAACACAATACGCAGTACACAGCCAATATTATGTAAAATGCGTATTTGCTGCGCCGGTTAAATCCCCATGGCCTACATATGTGTGCATAATGCACTTAATATGCACCAATAGGACACGCTGCGTTTTTTTTATTATAAGCAGGCCACATATGGCCATGTGATTGTGTCATGTGACCTCTCTGACGTTTCTAGGAGGAACATGTATAACGTTTGGCAATATTATATATATATATATATATATATATATATATATATATATAAACACACATATACATACGCATTGTCAAGAAGACTGAAGCCCCTTGATAGAGTTTTCAGACAGTGAATACTACATCAGAGCAAAAGGATAATTTATTGTGGAAAACTGACCCATATGCCTCCATGCCTGCCCACCTCTAGCTACGGGCAGGCATGGAGGCATACAGGTTCCGTATGGTACCCTGCAGTATATCTATCCACATTTGCTGCAATAGAGCCTATAACTCGTGTCTCTGGATGGCAGAAAACAAAACAGTTGGAGCTGCTTGTACTTGTCTGACGATCAGACGCTCCCCTCTACTGATGGTCTGTATGGATCATCCTGAGCCTGGAGGCCTTGTGTGCCCCCCATCCACTGCTCCCAACACCGCCTAACAGTCTGGTCAGAACGGCCGGTGAGGGACAGTTCATCGCTATGACCATCCAGCTTCTCCCATCCCAATAATGCGCCCCCCTCTGGTAACGGGGTGAAATCTCTTCTCTGCATCGTAGAGGCATCAAGTGGTCAAAAAGCTGTACACAAGTGGAAGAAGAGGTCACTACTAGGGATGAGCAAGCGTACTCGGAAAAGCAATACTCGCTCGAGTAATTTGCTTTATCCGAGTATCGCTGTGCTCGTCCCTGAAGATTCGGGTGCCGGCACGGAGCGGGGAGCTGCAGGGGAGAGCGGGGAGGAACGGAGGGGAGATCTTTCTCTCCCTCTCTCCCGCCCGCTCTCCCCTGCTCCCCGCTGCGACTCACCTGTCAGCCGCAGCGGCACCCGAATCTTCAGGGACGAGCACAGCGATACTCGGATAAAGCAAATTACTCGAGCGAGTAGTGCTTTTCCGAGTACGCTCGCTCATCTCTAGTCACTGCACACAAGGAGCCTCCGAGAGCCTTTTATAGGCCAAGGGGGGAACCACTTTTAGGGCCTCTGGTGATAAGACTGTTCATCTAATCACCACAACTCTCATCATTTACAGATCGGCCAGAGATGGAACTGCAGGATGAGTTTCTGCAAAGTGACAACTTCTACTAGTTGCTGGATTTTTTCAAAGAGTATATATATATATATTTAACCTCTTACATTTAGGGTGGTTTCAGACGAGCACATTTTGCAACTTTTTTGCGCAGTAAACAAGGGTGCCTTACGTATGCCTAAGCATAATACTGTGCGTATTTGCGCAGACACCGCTAGTTCACATAAGTGGGAGAATCGTATTGTGCATACCCATGTGTATATAAATGCGCAATTAAGCACCTTCTATAGATCTCTATGGGCTCTTTGGTGCACAAATGCGTACAAAATAAAGAAGGCCCTAAACGATGCAGAAACGAACACGCAATCAAAGAAATGAGAACAAGCACATTGAAATCAATGAGTTCTATTCTCTGCATATTGAGCGCAAACGCTGTCGTGTGAAGAAGCCCTTACAAAGATGTTTACATGAGCGCTGTAGACAATGCATAAGGTTTGCCTGCAGTCCTATGTAAACTACCAAATAGTCTACAGAAGTATCATCCAAATGCAAAACTCATCTGCGCTCCGTTTTCACTTGTTAGGCAGTTTTACTATATGCTCCCATACTTATATATTTAGCTATGTCATTTTGCTTTAAGTCCTTGCCTATTATTAAGGAAGAGCGTTGACAGAAAACATATATAGGTCAAGGCAGATACAGTATGGTTTGTGAAGAGAGCCTAGAGGCATTGTCACCCGCTGATTGTGTAGCTAAGGTTAGCTAGAAAATTGCTGGAGCATAAAAATGTGAGTGACTTTCCACCTCCTTAAACGCCTCAGCACTAAAGAGAAGAGAATCTTATACTAAGAGCAAAGTGAATCAGGGTTCGGCCAAGACGTAGGAAGATGAAGTCTGAGTCATCCATTTTCCAGGTTTAGGATTTATATGGTGCATTCATCACACACAGCGGGCATCATTTATCAAAAATGTCAAAAAGACAAACTTTGTTGCCTCTAGTAGCCAATCAAAGTTCAGCTTTCATTTCTGAAACTGCACTGGTAAAATAAAAGCTGAGCTGTGATTGGTTGTTATGGTCAAGAAAAACTTAAGGCTCATTTGAACACAACGCTTATCGCTCAAAATTCGCTCAAACGATGTATTTTGAGCAATAATAGTTGCTCGTAAATGCTACCATCCTTAGCTTTTCGGCCAAACAATGAATTTTAGTTCAGTATAAAATCCATCATTTGGCCGACAAGCTGATAGCAGAAACCACACGTTGAGTTCTCCATGAAAGCGCTGATAACATTGTTTTCAGCTGCTGTCCCGCAGGAGAACAATGGAGCTGTATGCAGATAACAGACCATGCGCTGTTATCTGCATACAGTGAAGGGAGCTTCATTTAAATGTGAATGAAGCTAATAAGCTACTAATAGGCATTAGTGCCCATTAGTATATATGCAAAATGATCGCTCAAAACTGTCTTTTGAGTGAATTTTGAGCGATTATCTTTGCATGTAAATGGGGCTTTACTGTGGGACAGCTTTAATAAATGAGGCCAAGTGTGTAATGCAACTGTAGTGGCCCAGTGGGTCCTACAGAACATTCACAGCAACACTTGTCCTGTCTCACCTGACTATGTGCCGACTTTAGCTATAGAAGGTGTTGTACATCTGAGAAACCCTGTTTCTCATTTCATTTTCTTCTAAGCCTAGAGCTTAGCCTGATGTCAGCTGCAGTCTAGTTGGCTGATAGTCAGATTCAATTTCGCTGGTGCATAGTCCAAGGGCTGGAAAACAGCAAAACAAGTCCCTATGCAAAGGTAGGAGAAGTCCAAAAAGAAACAGAGGAGATAAAAGGGAATGACAGTGAGCAGTTAGGCAGACTCAGCCAGGTGTGAGAGAGGAGAGGTTGCAGTCAGTCGTGTCGGAGAAGAGGAGGTACACATACAGAAGTGAGTCAGCAGTGCAGCATGATTTCTCCCAAGGTTGAGTGTGGTATATACTTGTTCCCTTGGCATCCCATGGCAGAGGGAAGGAGAGCCTTTCTGAGGTCGGCCTTTTACTAACAGTGAGTCATAGCTACCCAGTGAACTCAAAGCCAGGATTAGCCTTACAGCCACTTTGCCATCTGCTTCATCTACACCTCACTAAACTCAAATCAATCCTTCAGCTAGATCATCTAGGGGAAATTGTCTGTCAAGTCAGTTCAGTAAAGGAAAGGTGAGAGCATTGAAGTCAGGTATTAATCAAGTTAAAGGTTACTGTATTTCTCATCGTGTTCAATTGCCTGCCTACTACTGCATCTGCGTGTACCTGTTCAAAGTACCTTGGTGGAAAATTGTGGATTCAATTATACTGCAAAATACCAAAGTTAGTAAATCTGCTTACTCGCAGACTACTAAATTACTACTGGAATTGACTCATTTATTTTATCATCATTTCACCCCCGAGGGTCCAGTTTAAATTCTGGCGTAACCACAACTAAACAGGCCTTCCTGCCACCCATACTAAGGTACGTTCCTTGAGCCACTACTCAACCGTTGCACAACAAGGCGGACCCTCTGTGTCATTCACTAATTTTACTTAAGGCTACACCCATGATCGGCTCCAAGAGGATCCAGGCCTTCACCCTTTATCCCCTATTAGCAGGATATGGTCTTCGCTGCAGGGGATATCCTAGATGTTACCTCAGGAGTAGTCTCAGTACAGTCACAGCTGACAATCAAATGGGTACCCATACTCGCCAACCATCCTGGATCAGGCCGGACAGGGATTGAAAACCAGTTGAAAATCGCTGTCCCACCATCTCTGGCCAGTCTGTGAATATCCCGGCTACTATCCCTTCCCCCTTGTCTTTGATCACAAACCCAACTCATTGCCTGTGCCCATCCTCTATTCTAGTTCCGAGTGGGAGTACAAGAAACAAGGGTGGGCACAGGCAACGAGTTGGGAGTGTCACCAAAGGGGCGTAGGCCAAGGGGTGCACAAAGTGTCATGGATGAGAAAGTGATGTAGAAAAAAAGTCCCTCATTGCAGCCCAAAGAGAAGTGGACGGGAAAGTAGTGTAAAGAAAAAAAAACACACTCACCTCTCTGCTGCGCCCGGCCTCTACAATCTGCGCTGAATTCTGCCACAATGAACAAAAACATGACCCATTATGGCCAGTCTTCTGCTTCAGTGGCCAAAGCGTTTCCGTGACCGCTCGACCCGGAAGTCAGTAAGGGGCAAGTATGGTGCAAACTGCTGAATCCATGAGCGGAAGTAGAGATAGTGGTGAATTTATGTTTTTTTAATTTAACGTGTTTATAGAGCAGGCCAGGAGGGAGACCCGGAGGCAGAGGTGTAACTTGAAGCTTCAGCAACATATTTAATAGGGCCCCCAATTGTTAATGCTTAGAGATGAGCGAACGTGCTCGGCCCCGCCCCTTTTTCGCCTGAGTACCGCGATTTTCGAGTACTTCCGTACTCGGGCGAAAAAATTCGGGGGGCGCCGTGGCGGCACGGGGGGTTGCAGCGGGGAGTGGGGGGGAGAGGGAGAGAGAGAGGGCTCCCCCCTGTTCCCCGCTGCTACCCCCCGCACCGCCGCGCCTCTCCCCGCCCCCCGAATCTTTACGCGCGAGTACTGAAGTACTCGAAAATGGCGGTACTCGGGTGCGTAAGTACTCATTACGAGTACGTTCGCTCATCTCTATTAATGCTTTGTTTATAGTACTGCACTACCTATATGGATAAGAGACAGCATCCCCTATAGCTACACCCCTGCCAGGAGGGGCAATAATAATACTAAAAGGGGGAGAGTAAAGAGGCAATTATATTACAAAATGGCAGACAGGAGGGGGCAATTATTATTACTAAACAGAGGCCATAAGGGGCATTATTACTAATGAGGGCCATGAGGTAAATTATTACTGTGAGGGCATTACTGAGAGTCACAATTACTGTGAGGGGGCCACTGAAGGGCATTTTTAAAGGACACAAAGTGCTTCGCTTAGCATAAAAGGGGCATGGTCCAACACAAAAATTGACGTGCACCGTTACGGTTGGTTTTCTTTTCGTTATTCAAAAGTTGATAGGTATGGGTATTAAAACATGGTACTGAGGGATCAGGCTAGGACAAAGGGCTGGCTCCAGGTTTATACAGGCCTTTGGTGGACAGAGTCTCAGTGGGCCCTTTTGCAGTCTGTGACAGTAAATCCACAGCAGCACATACAGTAACCATATAATGGTAGATGCCAGCTCTATACAGGTGTTTTGCAGACCATATAAATCATTACAGTACCATTATATTCAGTGATCACAGGTAACATCCTATTTGTAGTTATTCAATTTCCCTTTTCTTCTATATCTGGCCCAGGCTGCCATGGCAACTTCTCCTGGCCGTAACTTGTCTCCATAGAATTTGACACACAGACATCTTTGGCACCTTGCTTTTTCATCACCCTCCCTACATTATTTACAGCTTTACACAATCCCCCCTTCTATAGTACCCAAGATTACGGCATTAGCATCACTGCAGGTGGGAAAGCAGTGGCCTCCGGTAGCAGCAGAGGGAGGTGACAGGAGATGCAGCAGGTCGTGGCTGGCAGTCATTACACAGTGCTGGTGGTATATATGATTTTACTGTATTACATCACCATGGCATCTGATGATACTTAACAAGGGACAGCAATGCCTCTTCCTAATTATATCTGAAATACGGCAACACCCAATGCAACCTCTGGATTACATGCACTGCAAGGCTCAGAAAGATGACAATTACAGTACAGTATTTTGCATGCGCTGACTGTACTCAGGGCAAGCATAGAGCCAGATTCCCTGATAATTTGTGCAATCAGTACGCAGGAGGAAACACAGTTGTGGAGGTAGTACACGCTCTGGGAGTGAAGACTGACCTGGATATCACAAGTAGTTCTGAGTCATTCTTAGCTTAGAGACTGTAACTTGGGTAAGCACAACCCAGATACGCTCATTTTCTTTGGTAAGCAGAGACTATAACCCAGCTAGCCTGCCAAGCTGTATAACTGCCTGTTGTGAGTGTACTGCAGACCATGTATAGTGGTCCTGAGAACATCTACTGTGCCTTACACTGTGGCCAATGCCAAGAAACCCCAACTTTGTGTTGGAGTTAAGGCGAGAGCTAGATGTAGAGACTGTTCCATTGTGACTGACAACTGCCAAACTGTGTACCCTTCGAAAGACCGTAACTGTCAAGCACTGCGCCACAATAATAGGGCGGATTTACCATGGCAAATGTATCAGTTTTCTGGCACAACTTGCACAAGAAACTGTCTTACATGCCTCGCACGTGTTTTAGACATTTTCTCGTTTCATGAAAAGACAGTGTGATTTTGTGGAAAGTGGGTGTTGTCTGCTTGAAAGGGGGCTTTGCCAAAATGTGACTTTATGCACCAAACGTTTGGTGTAAAAACTGGCATAAACTATCCCAATTGGTATAACAAATTTTGGTACATCCGTCTTACATAATGTGGATAAAACAGCATGCTACCCGTGTGACCCACTTCTGGGTGGACACAAAGATCAGGATTGGACTTAGTTATACAGTAGCAGTCATCCAGTAGCAGAAACAATGTGTCTCTCAGTATTCAAATAGTCCTAGGGCTTACAGTTGGGTTGAATTATGTTACAATCGGACCAAATATGAAGCACATATAAGGAATAATATGAAGCATGCACAAAATGCAAGGATAAGAATTCCTCGATAGATAACAGGAACAGGAATAGTGATGGTAATCCGGTAATGGCACAAATGCTTGATAGTGATGGTATCAGATAATGGAGTAGATGGGTGATGGTGAACAGATAATAACAAACTGACAATATCTGAACTTAGCTCTAGGTTTCCTTAAGTCCTTCCCAAATCTATCCCTGCTGCTGACCCCAACACCAGACACCCCAGTCCCTGAGCATCCCTAAAGATTTTCCTAATGGATACCCTACATTGACCCTGCCAAAGAATGAGAGGCCATTAAGACCCAGAGTCAAGTAAACCAAACTGAGCAGAACACAACTAAAAGCAATATGAGGTAGATACAACAGGGAAAAACTAACAAGCTACAAGCCTACAAGCAAGGACTGGATTAGAAAACCACAGGAGCAAACTATACTGGCAAGAGACAAAGCTAGGCAAGAAACAAGACACCAGAAGCAAAGAAGAAATAGTGGATTTAAATGCACATAGCTTACGCTATAACTGGCAATGCACTACAGAAGCCAGGTATATTTAAAGATAGACTAACCACTTAGGAAATTCTCTCCAAATATGCCTGAACTGTCACAGTATGGTCAGCTGACCAACTCTAATGGATCAGCTTCTGGATAGTTACATATCAGCTGCATGAACAACAAGCTAGTAGACAGGAAATGATGCAACAATATGGTGCCTGCAATGCAGTGCATCGAAGCTATAGATGTCCTTGATAGAGCACATTACTGCTTCCATCAGGCGCTGTGTTAATTGAGATATCTTCACATTTAGAATTACAGTAGAGGCTTCATGCACCTCTATGGGAGTCCCATTACAGCTCTATATAAACAGTTCCAAAGTCTGATCCGGTACATGAGGCCTAAATGGGGCAGCATGTGCAGAAGCAATAGACATCCCCTTGCTACAATACAGGTTTTCTGAAGAGGAAAGGGCTCTCCACACCCAGTACCAAAGAGGATGGGACCAATCAGTGTTTGGCGTCTCCTTTTAAAGGCCCATAGTCAACTGCATTTGGTGCCTTTATGGTAATATATATACATCCTGGCTCTAAACTCAACTCCAAATGGGGTTGTCTCCTTATGGACCCCTGTTGTATTAGTGGCCCATTAAGTATAGGCTCTCCGAAGAATCCTTCAATATTTCAATTGGCCAAATTTAACCCTATATTCATAAGATTCTTTTCAAAAATGCATTGAGGACATTTATGGAGCAATTAGAAGATGGAAATCTTTACTTTGACAGAGTTTCTTTGCTTTGACAGAGTTTAGAGGTTATTCGATGTTCCAAAAACACTGTCTGCTCTTTATATTTTTATCTATTGCTTGTGCCTCGCTGGTTAACAAGGAAGGATTTCTTTGCATAAAGCTGCTTGCTGTAGAATACTGTTTGATGAAGAGGAAAAACACTTAAACTTCCAGCAAACATTCTTAGTGTGCTTAGCAGATGTCTGATATAAAAGCAGTAATCCTTTCCAAATGAAGTATGCAGTTACACACACGCCGGGTGCCTTATGCAGATGGAATACCTAAACACTAGGTGCATTAACATCAGATTTTCAAAAGAATTCAGTATTGGCTATGAGCAGCCCGTTTTAATTTGCCTTTACCTGAGCCATTCCTGAAGCATCTGTTCTCATGTTTTCATCATTATTTTCGAGAACGTTTTAGGAAAGTGTAGGCAAAAATTTATTATAAAAATATCATTTTTCATACCAAAGGGCTCTTTAGAAAAAAAATCAACATTATAAATGCTAAATGTTTAGTAGTCTATAGATCCTAAAAAACTAAGAGTATTATTAAAGGGCTTACATACCAAGGAGGTGGCCTATGGGGCATTAGTAGAGAATGGGACAAAAGAAGGGTCCTGGGTGGTCACATCAACTTTGCCATTTGCTGGCAAAAAGTTGTGAATAATTTCCCTATACAAAGGAAAGGTAGTGGTAGCAAGCATGGAATTATGGAATTGGCCCACGCATCATGGAAAGAGGGTAGAGTGGGAAAAAAAACATAGTTGTTGACTTTTGAGAAGTGAAATCGGGAGATTCCAATAAATTAAGAGATGCAAAATGCAAAAAACATGGACATATGCCCTGCCTATTTATATAGAGGCATTTGAATCACAAGTAATGTACAGGATGAGGCAAAAGTCTGGACATATCCATTTAACTGATGAAATAATGAGAACATTGACTTCCAATGTTTAAAAATAATAATTGGGAAGAAGAATGTATTTTTTTGGTGGAGGAGACATTTTTGGTGGCCATTTTCAAATCTACCAGAGATAAAAGTCCAAAGGCGTCAAGTCTGGCGACCTTGGCGGCCATTCTACAGGACATTGACACATATCTCTGGGGCCATTTAAAGTCCCTTTTGTATGCAGAAAAAGCAATATGGTTAACTTGAATTGGCGAATCCTACAGTGCTGTGAAGAAATATCACATGCAGTTTTTCAGTATGTTCACGAGGGATGGATTAAACATTTAACCATGTGCATCCGTCAGAATGGTGAACACATTGAACATGTCATGTATAGAATCATAGAATGGTAGAGTTGGAAGGGACCTCTAGTGCCAAGGGGTCCAACCCCCTGCTCACTAAACCTTCTTTTTTGCCAGCTGAACATTCCCAGATCCTTTAACCGTTCCTCATAGGACATGATTTGCAGACCACTTACCATCTTGGTAACTCTTCTCTGAACTTGCTCCAGTTTGCCTATGTCTTTTTTTAAATCAGGGTGCCCAGAACTGGACACAGTATTCCAGATGAGATCTGACTAAGGAAGAGTAGAGAGGGATAATTACCTCACGTGATCTAGACTCTATGCTTCTCTTAATACATCCCACAATTGTTTTTGCCTTTTTGGCTGCTGCATCACATTGCTGACTCGTGTTCAGTCTATGATCTATTAGTATACCCAAGTCTTTTTCACATGTGCTGCTGCTTAGCTCAAATCCTCCCATTCTGTATGTGCTTTCTTCATTTGTCTTGCCCAGATGTCGGACTTTGCATTTCTCCTTGTTAAATACCATTCTGTTAGTTGCTGCCCACTGTTCAAGCCTGCCCAAATATTTTTGAATCCTTTCTCTCTCCTCTCTAGTATTAGCCATCCTTCCTAGATTTGTATCATCGGTAGTTTACCCTCAATTCTCTCCTCTAGATCATTTTTAAAAATGTTGAACATGTATGTAAAGTATGTAAACTACTTTATGAAACTTTGCCCTCACTTTACTCCTAAACAAGTAAAGATAGGGTAAAACTGGCCCAAGATCAGACTTCCTATACAAAACAGACCAAGACTAGACCACCTAAACTAATATAGATCACAGACTACACTACATAAACTTAGACCTCAGATCAGACCACCCACCCCAAAACAAATAGGTATAAGCACCAAACCACTAAACTAGTTTGGACCCCTGTCCAAAATCTACAGACACTCACTTCTCCTTGCTTCTGCAGGAACAAGGAAAGGTGAATTTTTGGTCAAACCACAGCACCAAGGGGATGTGTTTGCTTCTCTGGGAGTCTAAGCGGTCTACTCTTTTTCCAGCAAAGTAGGCCAGTAGGGTCAAAACGTGTTCAGAGAGGGGAGAAATCTGATTCCAAACTCCTCTGGTGGTGGATAATCTCACAAGAAAGAAAAGACTGGGCAGTTAAAATCCAATGACCCGATTCTTATCTCCTCTAACATCTTCCATTGGGAGAACGTCAGGAGGCCACCATAAACTTCCAATGATTGGCTAGACCAGCCAAATTTAGTGGGTTTGGACAATATACATCTACTGCGTATGGCTTGCTTAAAAAGTTTGTACCAAAATCTAAAGTTATCCCCTATCCACAAGATAGTGGGTTAATTTGTGATCAGTGGGGGTCCAACCACACTGATCACAGGAATGGGGATCCTGATGGTCCTCACATCAATGGAGCACATGTGGCACATGGCAGTGCTGGAAATTGCTGAGTACAAGAGCTCAGCAATCTCTGACACTGTCCCAAAAATAAATAGAAAAACGGTTCGTATGCGCAACCTCCACTCCATTCATGTGGGGACCATTAGGACCTCGTTCTCTGTATTGTGTGGTCCCCAGTGGTCAGACCTCGCCAATCATAAAGTTAACCTCTATCCTGCAGATTGGTGATAACTTTAGATGCTGGTGCAACCACTTTAAGCAATGAAGATTCACATTTATTGGATCTCTTATTGCAGTGGAGTGGGGGAGGGCTCCTGCTGTATGAAGTTGTCTTACAGACAGAAAGAGGTTTCTAGGAAGGAAAAGGGTAATGGTTGATCTCATAAGGCACGTTAACAATTCTTCACAGCCTTAATTGCAAAAAAGGATATTTAAGGGAGGAATACATAAAGAATAAAATATTTACATGATTCTACATTCTATCTAGCATATGAAGCATTGTTTCACCAAATTCCCAAAAATTGAGAAGAGGTAGATTTTGAGTTTATATTTTATTGATATGTAAGTTGGGCCAAATTTCTGGCAACACAAGACAAGATAGAATCAAAGAAAAGGGGGATATTAAAGTTGGTGTTTTGCAAGGGCAACATTTGTCATTTGGGCATATGGACATCATTAAGGAAGCTTCCATGGTTGGGGCTCCTGCCTGCCTGCCACAATCTAGATCTGTTGGTAATAGCAGTTCCTGCTTTGGTGATCCTGACCCATCAATGCAGAGTCATTCATTTGAATGTCCGGCATGTAATACTGCATTTTTCCTCCAGCAGCTTGTATTCCACAGCAAAGGCAGGATTAAGACGCTCACCCCGAGGTCTCCAGACATGAAAACGTCTGTTGTCGGTGCCAATATAAACCTGGATTCATCGCTGAAGACAACCCAGTTCTACTCCATAGCATTCACGACATCACTGCAAACGGATGTGATTATGGGTGTAAAAGGCAGTACATGCATTGGGCTCCAAGCGCTTGGAAATGGTTCTGATACAGGGGCCTGTAATGATGGAGCCATCTTTTTTTGAATGGCAGACAATGAAACAGTTGAAGCTGCTGGTGCTTGTCAGGTGATCAGATGTTCCTCTCTACTGGTGGTCTGTCAGGGGTCCTGAGCCCAGTCGCATTGTGTGACCTCACGCATTCAATGGTCCCAACACTTCCTAACAGTCTGGTCAGAACGGCCCGGTGGGGACAATTCATCAATACGACCACCCAGCTTCTCACATCCCAATAATGCGCCCCTCTCAGACTCTGGTAACGGGTGAAATCTCTTCTCTGCGTCGTAGAGGGTCTAGTGGTCAACAAGCTCTATACAAGCGGAAGAAGAGGTCACTACACACAAGGAGCCTCCGAGAGCCTCTTATAGGCCAAGGGGGAACCACTTTTAGGGCCTCCGGTGACAAGACCGTTCATCTAATCACCACAACTCTCATCATTTGTATATCTACCTGCCTGAGATGGAACTGCATGCCGAGTTTTGCAGCAAAACGACAACTCCTACTAGGGTTGCGATTTTTTTTTGTACCTCTAAAACCACAAAACATGCAGAAAGTACAAATGAATACTAATACAGTATAAAGAGGCAGACAACAAAAAGCTCTTGGTCATTTTTTGTCATCTCGGTTCTGTTTCTACATAAAAATCCACAAAAGTACAAAAATCAAGATATGAATTAGCATCTTCTCAGCTCCACCTAAACGCTATGAATTATTTGAGCTTCTCTTTAATCTTAAGTAATGGCTTTCTGCACATTTATTGTGAGTGGAAGGATGAGGAGAGCGGAACGCAGTCGCATCCGCCACACAGCTGCCTTTGTGTTTCCTACCGTTTTATTTGGAGTTCGTCTTACGTCTTGAAAAGTGAAAATAAAAGCAACAGAAGA
The DNA here is from genome assembly GCF_035609145.1 of Eleutherodactylus coqui. Lineage (NCBI taxonomy): Eukaryota > Metazoa > Chordata > Amphibia > Anura > Eleutherodactylidae > Eleutherodactylus > Eleutherodactylus coqui. Next base: position 37,090,074 of record NC_089843.1, read on the forward strand.
TATGTTAAATTATAAAAGACACATAAAGTGCACAGAAGGGCTTTTGAGTGCCAGTGCTTCCCTTTTATTGCCCCATCAATACAAATTACTAACTTGAAAAAAGAACAAATCCCGGGTTTTGCAGCAGATCTGCATTGTATTCGATGCACAAAAAGTTTCCCACTTGTAAAGCATCAGCTAAGAGATTTCCAGACCGTCATTGCTGATATAATTAGACAGACAGTGTTAATTTAATCTAACTGCCATTTAAGACATAATAGCTATTAGGTTACGGCACATAGATTGCAGATAATACAGTTCTCTACAAGCCAATGCAAACGAACAACAAGCCGAATCTAAGAGAAAACAGGATAATTTGCCGCGGGTCTAGCCAAAACTCCTGAGTGGAAATATTCGATAGTAGCATAAGATAGCAAAGTTAGAAATTGACTCATTGACTTCTATGGGAGAGTGTTGTGGGCATGCTCTGTGACAACTGCGGAGGTCAACAGGTAGGCGTGAGCACCTGGGAAACCCATGCTACTGCCGGGACTCACTGAACCTTGGGAATCCTATATAGGGGTGAGGTTATTCCAGTCCACATTCTTTAAAATCAATTGTATCCTCATCTTAAAGGGACATCGTCACCACCGAAGAGCACTAAGTTATGGAACGACAAAATGGGGTATGCATTTTTATGCTCATCAACTCCTCGGTTCCTGCGCACTCTCCCGTTGAAGTCCGTGCACAGTCTGAAAATTGGACTTTTTTCTGACTGCTGTGAACACGCTCTTTGAATTTTGAGTCAGCCCTGTCCGTCATCTATAGGTCATGTGAGCATTAGAAGGGTCTGCTAGTAGAGATGAGCGAGTAGTGCCTTAGCCGAGTATCTCCCCGCTTGTCTCTAAAGATTCGAGGGCCGGTGGGGAGCGGCAGGGGAGAGCGGGGAGGAACGGAGGGGAGATCTCTCTCTCCCTCTCTCCCCCCCGCTCCCCACCGCAACTCCCCTGCCACCTGCACCGGCCCCCGAATCTTTAGAGACGAGCGGGGAGATACTCAGCTAAGGCACTACTCGCTCGAGTAATGTGCCTTAGCGAGTATACTGGCTCATCTCTATCTGCTAGTTAATAAGCAAAAGCTAAAAAGTATCTTGGAAGAAACTCATATGAGAATTTTGGGTTAATAAAGGTTGCAGATATTTAGGTACCTGGAACTAAAAACGTATCTCAACCTGGAGGACCTAGCATGGCCATGAATTAAATAGAGGCCTATAGATTTTAGTGGATACCATGTAATGCTTTTTTTCTCCTGTGGTGGTGCTGCAGGGGAATTGAACAATTCTCACTTGGTTTCCCCTTAGTATGAGCCGTGATGAGACTCCTCCTCCTCTTCACACCCATCATAAGGTTAGCAAATAATGAATGGAGCTGATTATTCTGTAGCTTAAACCCTCCTTTAGCTACTACAGTGATAGGGAAGAGGTGGTGTTTGATAGTAGGGGGCAGGGGCGTAACTATAGAGTGTGCAGGGGATGCGATTGCACCCGGGCCCAGGAGCCTCGGGGGGCCCATAAGGCCTCTCTTCTCCATATAGGAAGCCGAGTACTATGAATAAAGCATTATAGTTGGGGGCCCCGTTCCAGGTTTTGCATTGGGGCCCAGGAGCTTCAAGTTACGCCTCTGGTAGAGGGCGCTATTTTTTATGTTTGCTTTCAGCCCTTTACCTCTTCCTACGCTCCTGCACACCTGCCTGCACTTCACCAGGAATATCTAGTTGGAATGACTACGTAATTGAATTTGGCCACTCGGTATTAACATGGTTTACGACTCCTGACTTTCGCTCAATCATTTTATTGCCCACACATATTTTTTCTTTTACCTGCCTCTTCTGCGATAAGTGGAAGTAGTTTTCTCCTCAAACATTTGAAGTCAGTAGATTAGAGCAGATATAGTCTGACATTAAATGAAGCCTCGCTGTTATGATACAGTAGTTTCCAGCTATGTTCCTACTTTTAGTATTATTAAAACGTTAGCTTGCATCTGCAATACATCACCATCTGCCCGTAGCAATCAGCCATATTATTTTATGACATTGCTGCTTTTTATGTCGGGTATTTAAAATGAACATTCCGATGTTGTTCAGAATCAGCTGCGTTGCATTCTCGCTAGAAACGTTCCATATGAAAAATAAATACCATGAAAAAAAAACACCGTTATCATGTGATGCCTCTAATGGTCGCACAGATGTATCCATATTAAATCATATCAAGTACAGCAAAAAGAAGGGGCAATCCCAGAACAGTTTACACCAGATGGATGGGAGTTAGTATGTCAAATATTGAAGAGCTGCTACTCCACTTTACAGGTACCTTGTGTCGACTGGGGTTCAATAGCCAAAGACCAACAAGGGTGCCACTGATGACCTCGCGTCATTGCCAATAACACCTTGCATCGGCTCAGTCAAGCTGTGCATGGACGTTAGACACATGACAAAAAGTCATCTGGAGCAATGAGTCCTGATCCCTGCTGAATCATACTGATGGCCGGATCTGCATCTGGGGTAAACAATATGAAGCCGTATCCCATGGGTGCACCATTATGGTTTCATCAGGTCAGTGGTGACAGTATCATGGTCTGGGGAGTGTTTTCCTACCATGGTCTAGGACTATTGGTCATCATACCACAATCCTTGAATGGTGAATGCTGCAGGAAACTATTAGCTGACCATCTACACCCATATCTGAATGAAGTCTTCTTCAACCACAGTGCCATGTTTCAACTGGAGAACGTTCTATGGCATTGAGCTGAGATCACTAGGGAGTGGTTGGAGGAACATGACAATGCATTCTCCATACTGCCTTGGCTCACAAACTCACCGGATTGTAAGCCCATGTTTTGGATATGCTGAAAAGGACGGTGAGATCTGCTCCCACTTATCCGCAAAATGAGCACCAACTGATGGAGTTGCTGCAGCGGGCATGGGAGGAGTTGAGTATAGAGGATTTTTGTCACCTTGTAGAGTCTGTTGTCTAATGTCTGAAAGCTGATATTGCCCAAAAAGATGGACCAAACTATTATTTAGTAGGTGTTCCTAATTCAGTGATCAGTCAGTGTAGTTATGATCCAACAGATTATGAGAGAGATCAAAGGGAGAGATTGTGTACATTTGAAGCTTTGAATGGAGTTTTATGTTTCAATTATTCATGACGAGTCCCTTCAGGCCTACAAATCTAGAGTAAGGACAGTTGTGCCCCAGCTGTGAATGGGTGGATAGAACAGGACCGTCTGACCAGTCAACCAGACCGGGAACCTCAACTTACTCACGCATCATGTGACCATCCTTTTATACCACACTAGACAAAACAATACATTTTCCAGACATGACCCAGACATTACCTCATTCATGCAACCATCCAATACACATATACCTGATGAATTCCACAAGCAAGACAGTGCCCGAGACAAACATAGAATATTTTGGAGGGGACCCCATTAACTCTGGGCCACTACAAATGCCCACTTGTTGTCCCTGAATAGTAATAATACCTCTATGCAACTAACGTTCATCACAAAGAAAAAGTGCCGTCTGTTCCCACACAAATAGTGCCCCTCTATGTCACCACGAGTCTATAGTGCCTCTACAAACTAACAGTGCCGCCTCTGTGTCCCCATAAACCAATAGTGCCCCTCTATGCCCCCATAATAACTGTTTTTTTATGGACAGCAGTTCCCTTGACACCTAATGTGCAGGGGATCTGCAGCAGTGCTCTTTTCAAGTAAATAGGGCTGGCTGTAGTTTTTTCACAATTGCGGGTCTGGGAATGCCATTTTGTAGAGATAACTTAGAAAAGGCCACAAACTACACCAGCGCTGTATCTGTTTCATTCTCAGGATTGTTGATGGTCCCAGTGAAGGACATGCCAATCATTAAGTGAGAACATATGCTAGCAATATGCCAGCACTTAATAAGATGGAACAAACCTTCAATGGTAAAGTCCTTCATTCTCCATGCTGGTCTCTTTTGACACTCCATGCCCGAATGGATCATCATCAGTGACATCTGGTATATGTGGCTAGAAGCATCTGCCCCTAGCCCATATGACATGTATAGGGAATGTCAATGGACCAGGATGCAATGTCCTATTGTAATGGGCACCTTAAAGTACAGTGAGATATTCTCCATTTCCATTCTCAGATTGCTCCAGTGGTCTCCCTAAGAAACTGAAGCCTTGAGCAATTGCTCTCCCCCTAAAACCAGCTTTTTTATATGTCTCTAAAGGATGTAATTGGCCAGGTACCATTTTGTATGGTGCAATGATAGCTGAGTGTTTAGCCACAGAGAGACTGTTCTGCTGCAAGCTATCTAAAATCAGAATGAGTGTTTATCAGTGTTTCATCTCAAGCCGCCGTCAGATGAGCGACTATTTTTGCGCACCTATGTGCGCAAAAAAAAAATCGCTCATCTGACTGAGCCCTCATTCTGTGGCACTCCTGCAACCAAGAGTTCCCTTATCATTGTGCATTTCCAGACGGTACAGTGGTCCAGCACTATCAGAACCCCACCAAAGCACCTGTGAAGCCCGAACCTGCACCTAGGGTTGCCACCTTTCTCACAAAAAAATACCTGCCAAGATAAAAGGGGGTATGGTTGCAACTAGTAATTGTGTCCCCCTTAGAGTCCCAAATAGTACCAGTGCTCAAAGTAGTAAGGGTGCATCCAGAAGTGCCCCAACAGTAACAGTGTCCAATGTAGTAAAAGTGCCCCCAGTAGTGGCCCTAATAGTAACACTGACCCCCTATTGTGGCCCCAATAGTAAAACTGCTCACACTACTAATAGATTCTGGGAGGAAAAGTGGGTAATGGGTTTACAAAACAGTGACTGGACAGAAGCTATGCAGAGTGAGCAACCTACTGGATGGTGTGGAGTTGCTACCTGGCCGCAGGTGCTCTCAGCTGACATCTACTTGTTACCGCCCATTAATATAACTGGTAAAAAATAAAAAAATGGCACTGGCCTTTGGGCTTGACTACTGGCTAGTTCAGTAAGCTACTGACCGAGTGGAAACCCTACCTCTGCCAAAGGCAAAGGAAGCAGGAAATGAATTATGTCTCCAGCCTGTAGCAGGAAGCTCAAACTTCACAAATAAAACGCACAGTGCCAGAATTGTGCTTTTTGGGTCACCCAAAGAAAAAATAGGAAAAAAAATTATCAAAAAGCTATATGTACCTCAAAATGATATCAATAAAAACTACAGGCTCATATTTGTAGCATCAACGGAAAAATCTAAAAAGTTATGGGGGTCAAAAGATGGCGACAGAAAGCATTTTTTTAAAGGTACTTATTTTACGTAGTACTACATTCTAAAAACCATATAAACTTCTTATTGCCGTAAGGCTGCTATCATGTGGCCGAGAAAATCACGCCAAATTTGTGTGCTGCGAGCCGCAAAAAACTTGCATGAATAAAAACTCCATTCTTTTTTCCGCATCGCGGGCGTTCCTTAGGAATACCTTGCCCATTGTTAGCAATGCGGCTGGAAAACATATCGCGCAGCATGTGAGTGCGGTGCGAGGTTTACCACTGAAAACAACTTTCAGCTGCGCCAAAGCATCGCTATTTCCCTGAAGTGATGGGAGGCGTTTTTGACACAAAATGCCTTGTATCCGCTGGGACATCGCACTCTTCCAAGCACGATATTATGCCAAGTTTCGCGGCCCGATATTGCACTCACCCATGTGAAATTAGCCTAATTGTACTAACCCACAGAATAAGGCCGCCTTCACGCTGGCGTTTTCCTAACACGCTTTTTCACATGATTTTGCTGCATTTTTTTAAGTCCTAGTGACTCACGTTAAAAAAAAGGCAGCAAAATCACGTGAGAAAAACGCAAGTGTGGAGAAGCCCTAGAGATATCATCATTTTTACCGCACCATGAACACCATAAAAAAAAAACTCTAAAAAATGGTGCAATCAACATTTTTCCATTTTGCCCCATTTCAAAACTTTTTAAAGTTTTTGAATACATTATGTGCCATGTTAAATGGCACCATTGAAAAATACAACTCGTCCAGCAAAAAACAAGCCCTAATGTATCTGTCACTGGAAAAATAAAAACGCCATGGTTTTTTGAAAGCAGGGAGAAAAAATGAAAAAAGCAGAAAGGGCAACAGCGGGAAGGGGTTCAATTTCAAATTTTCGTCTTGCTGAAAGGGGATATTGTTGGAGAGATTGTTTTTTATTGATGTTAAGAATAGCAGAGCTTGGAGGACCCAAGGGGAAGAGAGGATTGTAGTGTGTGGTTGCTCCTCCTCTTCCTGTTATCTCTGGTCGGAATCCGGTCAGAGAGCCGAGCAAGGCAGGCGGACAACCATATCACACGAAGACCTGAAGCTCTGCAACTGTGGTCTGGACCTCATGGATGACTGGTGGTCTGTACACCTGAATCTAGAACGGAGCGCGCACATGACTCGAGCAATCCTGGAAATGGCCAATACTAGCATATATTCTCTCCTGCACGGACACATTCTCCTTCCAAGGAAGTAACTGTGCAAGGCTTATTGGGAAGCTACCCGGTCACTAAACTTATGGGCAGTTACGCACTTGCAAAGACCCTTTGCCATTAAGCCCATGGCTGGACAGACTGAACTGTAGAAAGTTTGTAACCAAGGATTACTGGCCTTGAAATATCTGGACTCTGTTAGCTTTTTCTTTCCTTGTTTTCCACCATTGGGCAGTGTGTTATATAAAAGGGGGCGAACCGACCCATTATCGTTGTTAGAGTTGTGAGCAGCAGAAGCCATGTGTGACCGCTCTCTCTACACTACATATTTATGCAGCTCTTGACAGCCCATTATATCGCTGGCTCAGTACAAATATGGTTGCCACCGACCCCCACTGCATATGGGCTCGCTGGACCCTGGCAACGAGGCCCTGATGTCTGTTTAACACAGAGCCAGGGATCAGGCATGCCCGAGGTTCCCTCTACCAGGGTAGAATGAGCTGGGGATTCAGGCCGAGAGACCCAGAGGGTCGATCTACACTGCACCTGATGGTACTGAAAGAGTCATGGTGGATTGTTTCAGGACCAGCATCATGAGGCTCCCATGCCCCGGGTTGGGCCATGTCAAATTAGCTTGCGGATGGTGGCATTAAGTGCTTTGGTGCTTGGCGGTTAGCAACCCAACGGACACTTCGGGGGAAACTTTGAAAAGATGGTGTACTGCTCATCCTTTGCTTTAAAAACTTTAATGAAAATGATAAAACGATTTCTCAATGGAGGCTTTTATCGGGCCGCAGAAATCAGTAAAATATAAGGAACACAGAAATATTACCGTCCAGGCTTTACTTGGGCCACAGGTAAGTAACTAAGTCCAAAAGTATCTGTACTGCGATGGAAGTGCAGGTTATTGAAAATCAAGACACAGGAGAACCTTAACCTGTGGTTCACGCACAAAGTCTCTTGGGTATTTAGATTCCTGCACAGCAGGTCTACTCGCATATTGGCTATCCTGAAACTTGTTCCCAGTGTTGGCGCAAAACAGGGCTGTACAGTGGTGGAGCCAAAGAGGCCGAACCGACTCTCTACAAATGGCAAAATGCAGGGATCCTTTCTTGATTTTTCTTAAGCCTGCCTGTAAGTTTCTCAGCTGGTGGCCCTGTAAGAGTCAGCTCTCTCTCCGACTACTATACAGCCCAGACTACTGCGCACCACACTCCAGAAACCATTTCTATCCACTTCTGCCCATCAAGAGCCTGGTTCCTGCTCTCTATCCTCCACTTACACCCACCAAGAGTTTAGTCCCACCTCTCCATCCTCCACTTCCGCCCACCAAGAGCCTAGTCCCGCCTCTCTATCCTCCACTTCCACCCACCAAGAGCCTAGTCCCACCTCTCCATCCTCCACTTCCACCCATCAAGAGCTTAGTCTCACCTCTCCATCACAACCTTAAAGTAACAGCTCCTTCTGATATGTTACATATGAAGGCTCTTCATAAAACTTGCCAGAACTAAACGCCAACTCCCCTCCCTCTCTACATCTATCTTTCTAGTGACTGCACACAAAGTCACCATGACCCATTGGAAAGCTGCTACCGCTAGCTGGACAAAAGCAGTCCCAGAGGCTCCAGCCATTGTCTCACCACCAGTTCCCCTGGCCATGGCCCCCCTGCTGGACAGGAACATACCCCAACATCCACCCTGGCTCTATCCAACATTGCCATCCCTAACAATAGAGATTCTATTATGAACATGTTCCTGGTCGAAGAATAGCATCTTCAACCTTGGCCCTGCAGGTCTTTCTTTCATCAGAGCCTCAAAATTAGGGCACTCAAGGCGACCAGCGTCCCCAATGACAAGCGCTTTCTTAATTACGTGGAATTTAGAAGGGAATAAAAGAACCGTACGGCACAAACCACTCAACACAGATCTTTGCATGAAAACAACAATCAAAGGATAAAAGAGTTTGCAGCTCCTTTCTTATTTGTGTGCAGTTATTATTCTCCAGGTGAGGTATTCGAGGGAACAAAGGCTGAGTAATGTAATGTTCTTTTATACCCGTTCATTATATGTTCCTTCAGTCGTAAAAAATTACCCAAGATACAGACACAACACTCCTTTATTTGGAGGAATGCTTACTGTACTTTGCAAATTGATTCTTATGATTTAGAAATTAGACGTTCTTTTATAGACGACCTATGATTAGCACGATGCTGCGGGGGAGGGGATCAATTATCCAAGTGTTATATATGGGATGAAGACCTTTCTTTCTTAATGCAAATGACAGGTGGGCGTTACCGGAGGTGCTCAGTAAAGGAGTCCAGTGCATTGAGTGTTTTCCTTATAAGCACTTGCTCTGCACAATATATACTATCCTACCAAAAGTAGTTGGACACCTGAGCAGGAATCAAATGTAGTATTCATTTCCATATGTTATTACTGAGTGGGGCTCCTTTGGCCCTAATGACATCGGATGCTCTCCGTGGCATACTTTCTACAAACGTCTGATATGCTTCAGCTGGTATTTCCCTTCATTCATCCTGCAAATGTCTGGTGAGTTTGTAGTGACCCAGACTTGTCACTACATAAAGAGTATACATGGTTTCTTTAAATATTTAGGGTTACATTAATAATGTATATAGTTAATTTAAATGTGTTTATGTCTCTTTAACCTCTTAAGGACATGGCCTATTTTGGGCATAAGGGCTCAACGATTTTTGGGGGATTTTCATCTCCACTTTTAAAAGCCTTACCTTTTTTATGTTTCCGTCGACATGGCCGTATGAGGGCTTGTTTTTTTTGCCATGCAGGATAAATAGTGTGTTTAATTTATTGTATAAGTTGTTACGGATATGATGATACCAATATGTGAGATTTTTTTTTTTTTTTTTATTATACTAATAGGAGAAAAAGCACAAAAAGGTGTTTTTTTTATTTCTTTTTACACTATTTTTAACTTTTTTTTTACTCTGGTGTCACGAACTACCACCACCATCATCCTCATCTCTACTTTCTCCTTTTTACTTGTAGTGGAGCGGTTGGCAGTCGGAGTACCTAGCCAACGTAAACCCTCGCTGATTGCCCAATTGCTGCAGCTTCTCTCAAAGAAGATGCATCGGCCCGTCTACAATGCTGTAAGAAGCGTCGTCATTAGAAGTTGAGCAATTGAAGAACGTTCTTTGAAGTGTTAAATCACACTACCCCATCTTCACATCAGATGGATGTACCTAGGAGTGGAGGATACTTGAGGAACACCTTTTGCCTAAGTGTGTTGTGCCAACAGTTATGTACGGTGGAGGCTCTGTTATGGTCTGGGGATGTGTTACGTGGCACGGTCTTGGTCTGTTGGTTGTAATGGCAAGAGCCATGAACATAGAGGTGTACCCTGACATTCTAGACAATAATGTGCTGCTGACAATGTGGTAATACTCTGGGACTGGTCGGCCATACTTCCAACAAGACAACGCACCCTGTCACGTGATGTTTTACATTGGTTTGAGGATACGGATGTTCCACGATTAAACCGGTCTGCACGCAGTCCCCACCTGAACCTTCTGAACAGCTTTGGGATGAAGTGTAACATTGGGTCAGAATATATCACGAGATGTTTGCAGGATGGATGGAGGGAAATTCCAGCTGAAGTTTATTAGACATTAGCAGAAAGTATGTCATGGACAGTATTTGATGTCATTAGGGCCTACTAAATTTAACATATGTTAATAAATCCTTCTTTTGATTCTGGCTCAGGTGTCCAATTACTTCTGCTAGGATAGTGTAGATAGTTTTCTTTTTTTCAGCTACGTTTGGTCTTGCAGACGCCTCGGTATTTTTTTTTCCATATGAGGCATAGATGCGCAGTGGCATAGTTCAGTGGTAATCATGATGCCTTGTAGATGAGCTTCATCACTGCCAGCATTTTTGTAGTTGTGTTCTGGCACTGGGTGAATTTCTATTCCGCTACAGAGTGAGCAATTAAATACAAGGGAGGCAAGAGACCCGCAGCAAAGTGGCACCATTTATCCACATTAACATCTCTGTAATAGCTGGAAACTTTTGTAGAATGTAATACACTGGTAAACACCGCAGAGGGTGGAATACGGGGATTGGGAGGGAGATTAGTGCAGTTTATTCTGCAGTATATGTGGTTAAGTGTTGTTATTTCTAGAAGCAGATGTGAAATATAACTCACTTTATGCTTTGTTTCATGCCGAGGCTTTGAACACTAAACCTCGCTTATATGCAAAAATACACTCTGTGTCAAAGAAAAAAAATCGCGCCCCCAGAAGAAGTTGTCATTTTGCTGTAAACCTCGTCCTGCAGTTCCATCTCCGGCAGATATACAAATGATGAGAGTTATAGTGATTAGATGGACGGTCTTGTCACCTGAGGCCCTAAACGTGGTTCCCCCTCGGCCTATAAGAGGCTCTCGGAGGCTTCTTGTGTGCAGTGACCTCTTCTTCCGCTTGTGTGGAGCTTGTTGGTCACTAGATGCTTCTACGACGGAGAGAAGAGATTTCACCTCGTTACCAGAGTCTGAGAGGGGCGCATTATTGGGATGTGAGGAGCTGGATGGTCATATAGATGAATTGTCCCTCACCGGGCCGTTCTGGCCAGACTATTAGGAGGTGTTTGGACCAGTGGATGGGGGCACACAAGGGGACCGGGCTCAGGACCCCACTACAGACCACTAGTAGAAAGGTTCATCTGACCAGATTGTTAGAAGGTGTTGGACCAGTGGATGTGTGAGGAGTGAGCAGTGAGTGTGAGTGGTCAGTGCTAGGTTGGGTGTCAATTGAGTCATTAGTGAAGCCCTGGAAGCATTCTGAGAGGAGGTTGGGTGCCGCTTCAGAGTTTGAGCTGTGAGAAACCCTGAAGCTTCCTCTTCAGAGCTGAGAGTGCCTGGTTAATTGGACTATCATAGCTGTGGGAGCTCCGGGGTTAGACCTACTGTATTTCTGAGAGAGTGGAAGTCTGTCAATTATTATTGATGACCTATCCTTGAGATAGGTCTTCAATAGCTGATCGGATGGGGTCCACCGTCAGCGCCACAACACTCGATACAGAGCAGAAGCAGATCACTCTGACCTCTATGTAGTGGTTGCCACTCTCTTCCCCTTCCCCAGCAATTCAACCTCCTAAATACAACAAAAACCAACCTCAGTACATAGATACAATACCAGAACCAAGCTAATAACTGCAATAGAAGAACTAAGCGATTGTGTTGTGTGGGAACTGATGGGCTAAAAGCAGCACATCTGAACATTAGAAGTGATGGCCAGAAGGAGGAGGATCCATGTAGCTCCACAAAACACAGCCTTGCAGAGGAGGAAGATCTCCTAGCTGGGCAAACCTAAAGTGGGTAAATCGACCTCAGCCTACTTCCGCCTGTGCCTCGCCTACAAGCTGGCGCCCTGTGTGACCGCACTTGGCTACGGACGACAATGCTAAGGTGCCAGGCTATCCGTCCACTGGTTCCCCGCCGCTGTAGGCACTGAGAAGTATAAAGAGAAACACTAATGACAGTTCTGTTTGACGTATTACATCAGAGTAAATTGGTTCCAGAGCGACGCCGACTCTCCGCCGCGGGAATAATCACTCTCCATCGCAGGTAGATTTGGTGGTTGTTGTCAGCCATTGTGCTTTTTAAAGTGTCATTTCCTACCGTCCTGTCTTTGTCTTACTAGGAGAACAAGAGGCAGCCGAGTCCATTAGATGACAGGATGTAACAGTTCTGTCTCCGGTACCCTAATAAGCCCGGCCGCAGCGACAGCGTCTCGGCGGATATTAAAAGCCGCGTCAGTGTTAGGGGAATTAAACAGAACATTAAAGGAGCAGAAAAGAACACGATCAACAACAGCCACAGTTCAGTGAGTAAATTGGAGAACAATGCGTGAGGCCCAATCACAAGGCGCACGAGGAAAAGCAATTAAATCCCTGCATCCTCTCTGTCAAATGAAACAGATGAACCTGAAAAGCGGTGCCCGGCTCCAAAAATTACGCTTTTTTTTTTTTTTGCCTTAACTGAAGGAAGGAGCGGTGTGGATTGCTTAGCAAAACGCTAAATTGTGCTTCATAAGACAAGATTCCTGCCTCTTCAGCCAGAGAGTAACGGATACAACGCTGCGAAATGGAAAAATTGCAACATGTTCTATTTTTGTGCACGTGTCGCCCGAGGATAGAACATGCAGATGCGCCGTCTCCCGCACAGGGGTGGAGTGTCCGGGTGCTGTGCTCACGTCTGAGCAGAGGCGTAACTTGAAACTCCGGGGCCCTGATGCAAAACTTGTAACAGGGCCCCCAACTATAATGCTTTATTCATAGTACTGGGCTCCCTATATGGAGAAGAGAGGCCTTATGGGCCCCTTAAGGCTCCTGGGCCCGGGTGCAACCGCATCCCCTGCACCCTCTATAGTTACCCCCCTGCGTCTGAGAATGTCAAGTGCCACTCACTTTTAGACCAATTTCATGCTTGTAAAAATGCAATGTGCGCTGCAAATGCGTTGCGATTTGCAAGAAAATCACATCGCATGGCGGAATATGCGGTTTTCAATGGGAAATTTTTTTTAAAAGTTAACAATCGCACTCGCATTAAACTCTCACATATATGTGAGTGCGAGGCTATTTTTTTTTTCACACCCATTGGGACAATGGAGGAGATTTCTACGGACTCGCTGAAAAATAGAACATGCTGCAAGGTACCCCCATGCGTCCAGCACTCTCCCTCTACACTCAACCGTTGAAGCAATAGAACTTCCTTTCTTATCTGTCACTCACATGTATATCTTGCATACTCACATGACAACATAACTCATTACAATGTCCAGACATATCCCAGACATATCACAGACATTAACCTCTTACATGCTGCAGCTGTGCAATACACATAACTAAAGACAAGACAATTTGCACAGAGCATCTACACTGAAGACATGACATGTATGACAGTTATGGAGGGGCCAGATATAGGCACTTCGGGCCACTATACTGACCTGCAGAAAAAAGCTTTCATGTCATTTATAGTACATTGTAAAAAAAATTACAGAATTGATGTGTTCTGTCACTCTGCCCCCACAAATATGAATAAAAGTCATACAAAACATTAAATGCAACCCAAAATGGTACCAATGAAAAATATGGTACAAATACAAGATCAGGAGGAGAAGATGCCTTAGGGAGTCTACCTGGGAAAGAATACACGAGAATAGAATTTTTTTTATGACAAAACCCCTTTAAAGAGACATTTTCCAGCACTACACAATGATGAGCTGTCCTCAGAATAGATAGGTCATCAATACTTGATCAGCAAGGGGTCCACTGCTCAGTATCCCCACCAATCAGCTCATTGAAATGACAGTGGCGCTCACTTCAGTCCATACCAGACACAGCACCGTACACTGCATAGTGGCTGTGCCTAGTATTGCAGCTCAGTTCTATTTACTTGAATGGGAATGATCTGCTCTCAGACCATGTGACTGATGAATGATAAACTAGTCCTTGCCTTAAGGCGTTAATCAAAGAACTACATGCCACAAATGCATAACAGAGTGTTTCTGAAATATGTGATTGCAACCTTATAACTGCGCCATTGGTAATGCACACAAGTTCAAACCTCCTGTAACCTTACAGTAATTTGAGACAGTCAGACACCCAGTGAAGAAGGAAGCCATTTATTACAGCTTCTATCTTCTCTCCCCATGATGCACGCTCAACAAGTGTATAATATCGGGCCCAGTGATTGACGGTGCCTCCGTGCATGGCAGAGCTGCTGGATCTCTTCTGCGAGTGACCGGTGTCTTCACAGGGGACTGTTTGGTGCCCTTATATGCCCAGGTTATATTGGAAAACCACATAATAAAACAAATATGACATATAAATAATTCCAATTTGTGTCTAAACACATAAATCACTTTCCTTCAATGCGCCTGCTTCACTCTCTTGATCATCCTGGTGGTACAAAAAAAAAACCCGCAAGTTGTGCTTAAGGTAGAATCATAGACTGGTAGAGTTGGAAGGACCTCCAGGGTCATCAGGTCCAACCCCCTGCTCAGTGCATGATTCACTAAATCATCCCAGACAGATGTCTGTCCAGCCTTTGTTTGAACACTTCCATTGAAGGAGAACTCCCCACCTCCTGTGGTAACCTGTTCCACTCATTGATCACCCTTACTGTCAAAGTGTTTTTCTAGAGGTTATAGGGGACATTTGTCACTGGCATTGTATGGAGCATCTAATTCAACAATTATATGGAGTATATGGGGCAGTGGAGCATGTAAAAGACAACTGTGGCCGGCATGCAATGCTCAAGGTACTTCTCTGGTCAATGAAAACAATAATGCACAAAAAATAGCTTAGTGTACTGAGCATGCCACAAATGGTGCTACCCTACAATTTGAATCATTACACTTTGCCATGGGGGTGGGCTTGGGATGCAGTTGGAAGAAAGAAGTAAGTGAACCTTTTGGAATTACCTGGATTTCTGCACTGATTACTAATAGATTGTGGTCTGATTATTATCTAAATCACAATTATAGACAAACACAATGTAACTAATAACACACAAGCAGTTGTGCCATACTTGGCTTTTATTGAGGACACTGAGTACCATCCATACTGCAGGTAGAAAAAGTAGGTATAATAGCCTGTAGATTCCCTTTTGCAGCAAACACCGTCACCAAATATTTCTGATAGCTGTAAATAAAACTTGCGAAATGTTGAAGAGACTTTTTGGACCATTCCTCCCTGCAAATAAAGTTTAAGTTTATCAATATTTCTGGAATGCCTTGCATGTACAGCCCTCTTCAGGTTGTGCCAGAGCATCTCCATAGGGTTAAGGTCATGATTTTGACTTGGCCATTCCTAAACACAAATATTATTTTTTTGTGTTGATTTACATGTGTGCTTTGGGTCATCATCCTGTTACATCACCCGATGTACCTTTAGCTTGAGGTGCCTTACACTCTCCTGTAAAATGGTTTGATCCACCTTAGATTTTATAGTTCTCTCAATGATCAGAAGATGTCCAGGCCCTGAGGCCCTAAGAAAAGCAGTCTGAAACCATGACGCCCCTCTCCACCATGCTGCACACTAACCAATCTCTCTAGAAAAGAACAGATTTGTCAGTAACCAAGCTTTATAAACTTTTGTTTAATGGACAAAGCACTCGTGAGACCCACACTTCCGATCTATCCTCCTTAATTCTTGGAACAGTAATTAAAGGGATTATCCGGGACTTTACTATGGATGACCTATGCTCAGGATAGGTTATCAGGAGTTGAATAGTGGGGGTCTACTGCTTAGTATCCCTGCAGATCAGCTGTTTGCTAGGTCCACTGCCAGTGCAGATAAAGCCAGAAGCAGACAGTTTAGATAAAATGTGGTCTGATTGTTATTAGCGAACAATATAAAAATCCAGCTAAAGGGATGTTCTGGGCCTTTTTAGCTGATGACCTATCCCCTGGGTTGGTCATCAATAGTTAATCCATCAGCTGATCTTCCTGCTCACTGTTAGTGCAGTGGGCTGGATGTTGTCATCAGTGGTCAGAGGAGGAAGTCGAAGTGTTGGCTTCACTCTCATTGAAATCAATGGAAGCACCGCACTGCTCCCACACTTCCTGCTCAGGGTGGGACTTGATGTCCTGACCATGTTCCTGAACAGGAAACGTAGTAGTAGTGTAATGCTCCCATTGATTTCAATGAGAGTGAAGCCAACACTCCGACTTCCTCCTCTGACCTCTGATGACAACATGCGGCCCGCTACACCAACAGGAAGGCGGATGAATAGCTGATGGACGGGCATCCCGAGCGGCAGACCCCCATCTACCAACTACTGATTACCTATCCAGACTATAGGTTACCACTTTAAAAAAATCAGCCCTTTAACTTTAATGGGTTCACTTACTTTTTCTTGCAACTATATATCCTGTTATCCATTTTCAAGTGGACAGACGTCTTTCTCAGCCTCCATACCTTGTGCCCTAGATGGCTTTATTGTATGTGCTGTGTGGTAGTTTTCTGTGGGCATGACTTCAGTCCATACCAGGCACAGCGCCGTACATTACATAGTGGCTGTGCCTGGTATTGCAGCTCAGTTCTATTCACTTGAATGGGACTGACACCCCTCTTTTATTTGTGCGCTATGACGTTCAACCACTCAATGGTATCTAACATCTGTGCGGAAAAAAACAGCCCCACGAAACATTTGTGTACATAGCCTAAACAGCCGGACGTAGTTCAGACGACGGTTTATTCCATAAGCGTAAAATTATAATTATACAAATCCTGTTGCGATGATGATAATGAATGTTCCGCTCAGCGGCAGGCGGGATGCGGATTACGTCTCCTCTCTCCATCCGGCCTTTTGCTCTTCTGCACAATAACCGTATTAATAAGATAAAGAAGACAATATCGTTTTCGGAGAGGCTGATAAAAATAACGTACAGTGTTAGCGGTCGCCGTTACAGTCTCTGCCAGTAATACTATTCAGCCTGTCTACAAAATCTACAGCTGCTGCCGGTACTCTGCTATTGTGGAGGGGATGGAATTCGATAATGCATGGGATACCTGAGGCTACACAACTCGGGGAACTTCGGATTCACCAAACTTCTTGCAACCTTGAGGATGATATACGGAGTCTTCCTGATAGTTGACTGCGTTACAGTATTTTAGATGGTTTATATGATTTTTTTCCTATATCTTATTTAGGCTTAGGGCTATAATAATAGTAAAGAGCGCGTCAGGTTTATATATTTATAGGCCTCATACTTTACATTTACGTGTTTTTTCACTTTTCTTTATTTTTTTCCGTCAAAGGACGATAGATAGATATATTTTTAGTGGCAGTAATACAGTGTTTCATTAGATATGCATTCTATAAGGCATCTTAAAACTACACAATAACCGCACTTTAAATGCTTTCACTGAAGTATCTTTTTTGTTTTATTATAATTCTTCATTTTTTGTGTTATTTTTAGGGTATAATTATAGTTAAAGGGATATTGTATTGTACAATGAATATCATGTGACCACCGCAGCTTCTTCTGGGACTGAAGCGCATGGCCCGCCCATTGAATTTTATTTTGGACTCTCAGAAAACCAATTTAACCCCTTAAGGACGCGTACCTTTTTTTTTTTTTGCATTTTTGGCCGCCATCTTCTAATGCCATAACATTCACCGTGCGGGGTAAATAATGCATCACTTTGATAGATCAGACTTTTATGGACGTAGTGATACCAAGTATGTGTTTTTTTTGGGGGGGGGGGGGGCGGTTAGAATTTTTAATGGCAGAAGGGTTTTTTGCTTTAGTTTTTTTTTTTTTTTTTAAAACAACTTTTATCACCTTTTATTTTTTTAATCATTCATAAAACTTTTAAACTCATTTTTACATTATTTTTTTTTGGTATTGCATTATACTGTATGAAACTATTGAAAGTTCAAGTCCCCTATGGGGACTATAAGAAAAGGGTATAAATGAGTTTTAAAAAAAGGTTGTGTTGATTTCTTAGTAAAAAATAAATGGTAATAAGAATTGAAAACAAAGCCATTTATAATAGATTTGGTATCGCTGTGTCCATAAAAGTCTGATCTATAAAAAATAATGCATTATTTATCTGGCATGGGGAACATATTCAGAAAAAAAATACACAGCGCCGGAGTTCTCCAACAAAAAAAAATGAATAAATAGGAATCAAAAAAGTCATATGAATTCCAATAGAAACTACAAGATGTCCGGTAAAAAATGAGCCCCCACACAACTGTGTTGACAATAAAATAAAAAAGTTAAGGCTGTCAAGAAGGCGCCAGAAAATGATTTTATTTTTTCCCCAAAGATAATTAATTATATTAGATAATTCATTTTTTTAAGGGCGGCTTCAGACAACCATATATCGGCCGGGTATTCACGCCAGCCGATATTCGGCGTCTCTCTCTGCAGGGGGAGGAGGCTGGAAGAGCCAGCAGCAGTGCTCTGAGCTCCCGCCCCCTCTCTGCCTCCTCTCAACCTCCTCTCCGCCCCTCTGCACTATTTGCAATGAGACAATAAAACAGGTGTGATTTTTTTTTTTTAAGTGGGGAGGAATAATAAAAATGAAAGGAAAAAAAAGTGCCATGTCATGAAGGGGTTACATGACTTATCCAACATTAAGACCTTCCTCCAGCAGGACTTAAATTTATGTTATGTGTTAATTAAGTTTCTATGATGACCGCCGGAGTACGGCACTGACTTACATCTTGGTTTCTGCCATTATAGCTGGGATTAAAGATTACTCTGATCCTGGCTGTTTAACCCCTAGATGCCACTGTCAATGCTGTCTCTATCGGTCCCTGCCATAGCAATTTCGTGGTGCCAATATGTTACAAACAAAGGTCTCCAGAGCTGCCATGGCCGAATGTCTGTTGGGCTATCTCTTACTGTCTATTAAGCTAAAAACAACTTTGAGAAACAGTCAGCTTTGGGTCAGATTTACTAACCTTGTCTAATAGTAAGACAGATTGGGGCATACAGTATCTATTCTGCCCTGTATGCCAGATTTCTCTTGTTCAATTTTGGAGTATGTGCCAAATTTGCAACGTTTTGGGCATTTACATCAGGCCCCATCACTTTTTCAAAAAGTAGGCAGGGCCTAGTGTCAGGGGGCATAGCCATGCAAGACCTGTCACATTTAGTATAATGTACAACAGAAACTGGCATACATTATACTAGAAACCTACTTCAGCTCATAGCTACATAGTTTCCACCTGGCACATGGAGGCGCCGCCAGATTAGAAACATGCATTAGAAAGCTTGTGCCTTTTAATATATTTATCACTCCTCGGTCTAAATAAATATGTGGCAGCAGGGGCATAGCTAAAGACTCATGGACCCAGGTACAAAAGTTCAGCTTGGGCCCCCCAACCCTCACCCCCCAGAAAATTATTTTCACAATAGGCAACTAGAGGCCAACAGTTCAAGTGTCCTCGGGGACATACAATAGAAATAAAAAAAATTAAGAGTAAAAAAAATGTCCAGGTAAAAATAACCACTATCCAAAGACCAATATCACCCTCATATAATGACCATATTCAGAATGGGAGGAATTGGGCTAAGCAAAAGTACATGTGAAAAAGAATTGTGTATACTAATAGATTACAATCTGAACATGAGTCAACAGTGTGATGTACCATCAAAAATGGCAAAAACAATTCTGGGATGTATTAAGAGAAGCATAGAGTCTAGATCACGTGAGGTAATTATCCCCCTCTGCTCTTCCTTAGTCAGACCTCATCTGGAATACTGTGTCCAGTTCTGGGCACCCCGATTTTAAAAAGACATAGACAAACCGGAGGAAGTTAAGAGAAGAGCAAGTTCTGAGGGATCTGCAAACCATGTCCAACGAGGAATGGTTAAATGGTTTTAGCATGCAAGAAAGAAGGCTGAGAGGAGACTTAATAGCTGTCTACAAATATCTGAAGGGCTGTCACAGTGCAGAGGGATCAGCCCTATTCTCATTTGCACAAGGAAAGACTAGAAGCAATGGGATGGAACTGAAAGGAAGGAGACACAGATTAGATATTAGACAGTGATGGTGATCAATGAGTGGAACAGGTTACCACAGGAGGTGGGGAGTTATCCTTCAATGGAAGTCTTCAAACACAGGCTTGACAGACATCTCTCTGGGATGATTTACTGATCATGCATTGAGCAGGGGGTTGGAGCTGATGACCCTGGAGGTCCCTTCCAACTCTACAATTCTATGATATAGCATTATGAACCAGTTCTTCACAGGCACTCTGGAGACTGTATGAGTAATCACACTACCGTTATTGCCAGTGATCACAGATGATGCTCCCTCTGACTGAAGGTGTTCATTTTCTGTTTTCTTTTATATTCAGTCCAGGCTGCCATGACAACTTCTCCCAGTCATAACTTGTCTTTGCAGAAATTGACATACAGACGTCTTTGGATCCTTATTTTTCCAGCATCCTCCCTATGCTATCCACACCACCCCACAATCTCCCCATTCATTGTGCCTCAGACAGTAATTACACAGTAAGAGTCACTTTTAGTCCCCTCCGCACAGTAATAGTGCTCTCTTTTATGTCCCCATACAGTAATACTGCTCCCTTATGGCCCTTATCTATAATAATGCATCCCCCTTATGTCACAGGTGTACTAATTCTTCACTTTAAGGGCGAGCACCCACTGGCGTTTTTTTACCTGCGTTTTGCGTTTTTCCTGCACAGGCATAGAGATAACATGTGTTCCTGTCCACTGGCGTTTTTTTTGCGTTGCGTTTGCGTTTTTAACATAGGAACTGTCAGTTGCATATGTGTCCTTATTTTTCTCCTAATGCAACCATGAAAGTCAATGGAAATTAATGGAAAAGCCGCGAAAACGCCGCGAAAAACGCGCGGAAAAATCGCGGGAAACGCAGCGAAAACGCAAACACCAGTGGGTGGGCGCCCTAAGTCCCTTCTATACTTATGCATCCACCATCTGTAATAAATTGCCTCCTTATGCATCCGGCTGTAATATATATATATACTGCTATACTCACCTCACATTAATCATTTCAGAAAGGTCAAGATGATAAAACAAACACAGCTAACGAATGAAGATAAAGGGTCTGTCTCATGTTGACTATCTATTTCCATATGCCCTAGCAGACATAGAGCTGGTTTAATGGGGCCCTGGCCAACAAAGTACTGTTGGGCCCACCGCTTGCCAATTTTAAATAATTTTTCTTGTAACTGTAAAGTTCTTGGTGGGCTACGATACTGAAATGGTCAGTTGCAAATACCTTTATGCTAGGGGCTTCATTCGCAGTCTCTGACACAGATCCAACAAAAAGATCCCTGACAAACTAGCACAGCATAGGGTTCATTTGGCACTGATCGAGTCTGGCATGACTGGATCTGGCATTTCCATCTTTCTGGAGTAGAACATAGTCAATGGTAAATTAAGGTTGATTTTGGGCACCCATCCTCAGGGTGGCTATAAAGGGAGTGACGTAACCCCCAGATTGTCTTGTTATTCATGCAACTGTCATTTTTATGGTTTGTTTCAATGTGGTAATGTTAAGAAAAACTCTGGGAGCTGCCATGGTGCCCTTGGCAATGGGGGATTCCACAAAGAAGTGGTGTTTGACACAGTATTGCTGTCTGGTGGGCTAAAGGGGGCTGTGCAGTTACAGAGCTGCCCTCCTCGCTATAAAGCAGTGGACTTGTGAGGTGTATCATTAGTCTGAAATTGTAACAGACCGTTGGCTCCATTGTTGTCCAGGTGTCACAATGTCAGGGGAACCAAAACTGTTGGTTGGCTGCTTACTACTGTGGGATTATAAAGAGAACATCTGTGTTGGTAAGATGTGGTCTTCAATTCCGACATACTGACTGAAGCTCAGCCCGGACAGGAACATGACAGAGCCTTTTTCCAGCAGTTTCCAATGTTGGTAAGGAGGGCCTAGGAGGCCTAGGGCCTAGCTATCGAACTACTACTGCCCCCACCAGAAAAGCTTTGAGCCTGCCTGTAGCACCCACTGCAGGGTACACTTTACAGGACTCTGAAAAAGATTTCCCAACCCCTAAAAGCAGTCCTGATAAGGTACAAAATTCTGCATTTACCCTGCAGGGTGAATGTCTGGCCAGTCTCAACTTCACCCTGGCATTAATGTGGTTGTTAAGAGATAGGAATACTTACCTGAACCAGTCCGATCCAGGGGCGCCTTTACTTCTGGTCCAGTAACAACACCAGGTCACACCGTATGGAGCACCTTCCACCCGCCCAGTGCTGGTGACGTCATCACAGGTAGAAGTAGCTCCATACCACATCACCCATGTCAGAGTTAGGCCAGAAGTGGAGATGCCGGCACCCCTGGATCGGACTAGGTTAGGTCATTATTTCATCTAAAGAAAAATAGAAGTGGCTTATTCTCATTATTTCATCCTCTAAATTGTCGGGGATTTCTGAAGTCAGACGTCCACATTCATGGAAAAATATAATTTCAGTCATTGCTTAAGAATTCACTATCCTACCAAATGTATTTGGATCCTTCTATAAGTAGAATGGATTGTGTCTTATTAGCATATCACGTGTCCTAAACCATGCTACCTACATATGATGTAGACCCTTGGAGGTGTCAGCCATGGTTTGTGGCGAGAACTGCTCGCTATTAGATATATGGGCTATACAACTGCACACTAGCCGTCCATCACAAAGCATAATGTATCGGCCCATCTAGAATGGTGCAGAGCATTGTCATTAGACAGTTGAACAATGGAAGAACATTCTGTGGAGTGACGAATCAGATGAAGGTACCTGGGTGTGGAGGACCCTTGGGGAACGCCTTTTACCACGGTGTGTTGTGCCAACAGTTAAGTATGGCAGAGGTTCTGTTATGGTCTGGGGATGTGTTACGTGGCATGGTCTCGGTCTTTTGGATGTAGTGAAAAGAACCATGAACATGGAGGTGTACCCTGACATTCTAGACAATAATGAGCTGATGACAATGTGGTAATACTCTGGGAATGGTCGGTCATACTTCCAACCAGACAACACACTTTGTCATACCTCCAATGATGTTTTACATTGGTTTGAAGATATGGATGTTCCATAATTGGACTGGTCTGCACAGAGTCCCGACGTGAACCCTACTGAACATCCTTGGGACAAACTGTAACATTGGGGCAGTAACAGCATCCATCTTCTTTGAGAGAACTTGACAGATGTTTTCAGGATGAATGGAGGGAAATGCCAGCTAAAATGATTCAGAAAGTCACAGGAGGCCTCACTAAGTATTAACATATGGAAATAAATACTACTTTTCGGTAGGATAGTGTATTTGATGACATTATTATAATTTTTGGTGTACAATATGTGTTTTTTGTTTACAGGACACTATCATTTTATGATATTTTTTCATAGTCGTCCATTGCTGTTTGCCAGGTTGCATGTATCCATCAAACATTGCTGATTGCCAGAGGACCAGAGCGGGTTGGTGCTTTCTTGCATAAAGAACCAAGCGAATGCTTTGTATTCCAGGGCACATTCACACTAACATGGTTTAAGGATCTAACAAGCCGGTAATAAATGTGAATTGATCACAATTAGCTGGAGAATGGTGACAATGAATGGAGATAATTATTAATCAACCTGCTTTTCAGGAGGGAAATGAGGCTCTGTAGGCATTTGCTATCTGGAAATGAAAATACTGTACGCTCCTGGCACGGAGGTGATCGTTGTTTCACTGGATGTTCTTCTTCGGTGGCATACATGATATCCGTAAGTTCTTTAAATTATTGAGGGGAAAGGGGCAAATGTTTCATGTCCTGCACGATCTAGGGGCATCCAATAATCCAAAAAGGGGAAGTATTACTCCCAACAGAAACTATAATGAGCAAACCTAACCAGTTGAACTTTGCTAAAAGTTTGGTTCAGAATTAACTTGAATCTTCAGTGGTTCATCCTGGCCAAACCCAATAAAAGCAGAAGGTGGTGGTCCCGTGGCTCAACAGTTAACACTGTGGCCTTGCAGTGCTGGAGTTCTAGGTTCAAATGTGACCAAGGACACCATCTGCATGGAGTTTGTATGTGACCACTGTGTTTTTGTACTTTACCCACACAGGCACAGGGAGAACATATCCTTCCCTTCTCCTTCTTCTCCCTGAAGCTCTAGTGTGGTGGCCCAGAACATATATTCCTGGCCCCTCCATAAATGTCATACATGTAATGTCTTGTGTAGATGCACTGTGCAGAGACTGTCTTGTCATTTGTTATGTGTATTGCACAGCTGCAGCAAATGAATAGTTAATGTCTGCATGCTGGGATATGTCTGCAAATGTAACAATTCATGTCCTTTCATGTGGTATGCTTGGGATTATAAGTATAAGTGATTTGGGTGTGGTAGTGAGTTCCAGCACAGAGTCAGCCAGAGTCAGAAATCCATCAGAGAATCCATTAGAGGGTGGGGTTCCGTTCTGATCTGGTGTTGTCTTGGTGTTGAGTGGAGTGACAGCCCCATGGGGGTACCATCAACTCCCATGTGGTAAATAATGGAGGAAGAGGAGCGGTTCTGTGAAGCCTGCTATGCCAGGGACCACAGAGGAATAGATAGAAAGAAAGAGAGAGAGAGTGAGCGACAGAAGAACCCGATCACTGTGCAGAGGTATTGTGTTTGGAGTGTATCTGTGCAGAGTCTATCCCTTCCCCTTTCCAGGAGGGGTCCCGGACAGATAACAAGGACTGTCGGGCCGGTGTCATCCTGAGTATATTCCCTTCCAGGAGTGGTCCTGTACAAGTATTCAGTACTGTAGGGCCAGTATCATCCTGAGTTCCTCCTAGACCTTCTTTCTCTGTGTTATCTACATCGGTGTATCATTGTGCTTTTGTAAAGCGTTCCAGTTCATACAGTAAAGTATGACCAGGCCCTGACCGTTCCCAGGGACTGAGGTATTTGACTAATATACAGTGTGTGGACTTGCCTTATTATCGCCAAAGCTTTATTCTGGTGAAAAAGGAAATGTCACGTGACAACCTACAATTTAACTAAGTGTTTATTGGCCACCCCTATCCTAGGGGTGTCTGAAAGAGGCCTAGTGGTACTCGGGCCAAGATCGTGTGTAGCCCCCCAGGAAGGAGACTGGTGACTGCTGCCATGATCCGTGACAGCTTTACCCTCCCAGCTGCTCCGCGTGGGCCTCGTGTCCTGAGTGGACCCGCCGGGTCACCACGTAGGTTCAAATGTGACCAAGGACAACATCTGCATGGAGTTTGTAGATTCTCCCTGTGTTTGTGTGGGTTTTGTCCCTTACTCCAAAAACATACTAATAGG
This sequence comes from Eleutherodactylus coqui, assembly GCF_035609145.1. Lineage (NCBI taxonomy): Eukaryota > Metazoa > Chordata > Amphibia > Anura > Eleutherodactylidae > Eleutherodactylus > Eleutherodactylus coqui. Next base: position 37,115,353 of record NC_089843.1, read on the forward strand.
TGACTACAGACTGTGAGCCCAAATGGGGACAGAAAATATCAAATGATATAAACCGCTGCTTAATATGTAAGCGCTACATAAATAAAGGGAATTATTATGAAACACATACAAACTCCATGCAGATGTTGTTCTTGGTCACATTTGAATCTAAGACTCCCAAGCTCTAGGGCAACAATGCTAACCCCTGCACCACCACAGTTTTTGGTGAACATTTGACTCAGACCAAAGTTCGATGAACTAACTGAACTTTTCAAAACTTCGCTCAACACTATTCCTGATATATCAAAATGAACTGACTTGTAAAAGCAGTCCTGAGGGCTGTTATTTATTCAAGTTTTTAATACACCTTAGGCCTAATTCCCACAGGCGGATTTCCACGGCGTTGCCCCGCAGCTATAAGGTTCTATTGAACCTAATAGCGCAATGCTCATGGTGCGGAATTCCACCGCAGAATTCCGCCCCGTGAAAACACCCGTAATCACCCACAGCATATTCTATTTGCCGCGGGCGTACGCACGGATGGCTTCCATTGCAGTCAGTGGATGCCGTCCATCATGCTATCTTCCGCTGTAGCACAGCAGTAGATAGCGTGAAAACGCTTCCCCACCCACCGACGCCGGTGTCATATGACGCGGCCGGCGCGTCATGTGACGCTGTGGGCATGTCATATGACGCTGCCAGTGCATCACATGACACTGCCGGCGCGTCATGCGCTGTACTGCGCATGTGCGCCGGCACAGGATGCTGGACATCGGGCAGCGGATCCGGAGGTAAGTATGGGGTCTCTGGGGGTGTGCTGTGACTCAGCTGCAGAATTCCGCTGGCGGAGCCCGTCACGGCTGTGGGCACTAGGCCTTATGGATGTTGGATGTGGGCGCCGTTGGTGACACTAGATGACCTAAAACAAAACATCTCAGCTGCGGTTGGAGTCGATAATAGAGGATATGCTGAAATGTGTCTGGGCTGAATTAGACTACTGACTATACATCTGCCGTGTCACCAATGACGCCAACATCAAGCATCTGTAAGCTGCATTAAGAACTTGAAGAGTTCATTAGTAGACGTCAAAAAACAGTTGCTGCGCTTCCTCAAATGGCAATAGACATGTATAGGATCTCAAGGACAAGTAAATAATAAATTCAATCTTTAATACGTCAGTAGGGACGCGTTTCGGAACATCTTGCTCCTTCCTCTACTATGGACACATATGATCTACATAGCTCCAACTGCCATGTCTGAATCTTCAGTTCCTTAGCATGGATAGGCTATAACAGACATCCAGTTCCAGCACCATTGTGTCTAAGAGAAACAGAGAGATGAGACTTCCATGGGCAGAAGAGAGCAAAATTGATTTGTGGACCTCCCTGTTAGATACAGTGTGGGAGATATCCAATAGTAGGCACTAACGGAGATACCCAGAGTGGTGGAGGGGGAGGCTCTCTCTATGGCCCCGAGCATCTCATGCTCTCCTTATCTGTGTGTCGGATCCTGAGGGCTTTCCTGTGGATGAGACCTCTCTCTATCCGTCTTGTTGCTGGGATGGGCGTGCAGCGCTGATCCATACTGAGCTCCCCAGGTAGGCACCATCTCCAGCTGCATTCCAAGAGGACTGGGAGAGGACTGCTAGATCTCGGCGAGTCTCTTGTGTGTGTTGAGCGGAGAAGCGTATCAGCAGGGTCTTTCAGAGGAAGGGGATTCCCCCTGTTCTCTGCACACTGCAGGAGCAGGCCAAGGCGGGGGTTATGTTCCTGATGGCCTCTCTGGACTACCCGGACCATCACAGTTTTTGTATACGACTTTTTGTTGTGTTGAGAAGCTGACATTAACTGTTGTCACCATCTGGTAGATAACTATGGAATTGTCCTCTGAATGCTTCTATCACCAGGAGCTTCATGTTGATATTAAGCCTCCATGTCCAGAGTAACTCCTTCTTGGACTTTATGTGCTGTCTCCTGGTGACTGCGACCTACAATAACCACTCTCTCACTTATCTACCAACAACTATGGGCTATGTCCGATTTTATTAGATTTTGTACAGCACATGGGTGGTCTGGGATGAAAACCGCAATGTTCAACTAGGCTTCACTATGGCCAGACGTCTTCACTACTTAGCATCACTTTCTCACTACTCACTCACTTTCCTAGCACATCTGGGCACCAACCCGCAAAAATGACCAGGAATAAAGAGAAAATCCAAAGGGATTCACAATCCTCAATGCGGGCTTCCAGAATTATTTGCGTCTCAGGCACAGTCAGATTTAACCCCACCACTGGGCCTGTTAAATCCTGCTGACTTTACAGCAAGCTCATTCCATCTTCAGCAGGGGCAAGGGATGAACCCCTTGATCATCCAGGACCACAGTCTGCTTTACTCCTCTAAATGAAAGCCATCTTTAAGGGAGAATTGTCCATGGCTGTTGAGGACTTTGAAGACCTGATGAAGGCCCTGGGCCACCAAGCAGACGATCTGGAAGGCAAGACAGATGAAATTGATGCTATGGAAGACAAAATTCGTATTGAGGAGCCGGAGTCCAGATTGGAGTTAATTGAAGCTATATTTGAAGATCTTGAGAATAGAACTCGATGATCCAATACATGCATATGGAGCCTTCTGGAGACAATAGCCACCTTAAAAGAAAGTGCTTAATTTCCTTTCTGCACTCCTTCCTAACGTGAACCAAAATTCATAGAATCCACTGGGCCCTGACTTGTACCCCAAATCCAAATACCTGAACCCTGGTCCACTCATCAAGACAGTTGTCCAAGCCCACTCCGTCCATGAGCAGGCGGATTCCAACCCCCTAAGATGGACATCTCCTATGGCAGTCCTCTCAGTTTCTTGAGCCTTTAAGGACTTTGTTGATATAGGTGAGATCTTCCTATTTGACCTATTCCTTTTCTTTCTAGACTAACAGCTCTAGTCGTGTACATTGACCTTACTACTGTTATCATTCTTCTACATTTCTTTTCTTCACTTGGGTCAAAGAACATTGTCTCATTTCACTTTAGAAGATCCCAGAAGTAACCTAGGTTACTGTTTTTTTTGTGAATAAGATGGACTACTTGGATTTGTTTGTCTCTTTTGCAATGGTCTTGTGCAATGCGGACATTTTCCTCTTCATGTTGTAACATTTATGTGACCTACTTAATGTTTCTGATAACATATAGATCTTCTCGGTTTACGTGCATGAGGGGTACGATACGGTTTCCTGATGTTAAGGATTCCAGTCAACCGGTTTTGGGTCTTAGGGCCCATCAGGTTGCCCTTATATCTCACTTGTTTCCAATGTTTTTGAACTTCAGGTTGTTTGTTATGGGTTTCCCTTCTAGGTCGTCAGGGCACACCATACTTTTGATATACCTTGTGGATATTATATATGGTGGTACATATTGTCTCCCATAATGTACATGGACTTAATTCACCTCAAAAAAGACAGCAAGATTTCCTGTTATATTTGAAGCTCCGCCCCGACATCACATGTATTCAGGAAACTAATTTCTTTCAGTCTTCAGCCCCTAGTTGCTTTCACCCACAATATTCTAGGTTCTATACAGCTCCTGCTCCTAAAAAACACAGCCATCTTGACCCTCTTCAACAACTCTCTGCCTTTTCCCATAGGCCAGGTAGACGCCAATGTTGCAGGCAGGTTCTATAGAATCTCTGGGAAATTACATAATCAGCAGCGGGTAATTATTAATGTATATGCCCCTTTGGAAAATCCTTTGCCCGCACTTTCTTTTATTAGCCGTAAACTTTTGGAGTAACCCTCAGCGAAATTAATTTGGACGGGGGACTTTTACCTCCCATTCTCACTAACTTTAGACAGATCAGTGATAAAACCCTACCGATTTACCAATTTACAAATAAAAGAATGGTCTGTTACTCTGCTTTCTCTTTCTTTAGCCGACTGTTGGAGAGAACTCCATGGTGCTAAAAGGAGTTATAGATATTTTTCTCCGGTCTTCCGCAAATATTCCTCTTCCCTATTACTATTTTTGTCTGCAACCAGCAACCTGACATTTTTTTGGTCTGACTATGATATTGTTCTAGCATCCATCTCATATCCCTTCCGCCAGATCTAGATGGAGACTGAATGGATCAAGGTTGCGGGACCCACTGCTCCTCCCCCAAATTTCACGGCAGCTCACGGACGTCAAAACTAGTTCTGATTCAACTCCTATGTGGATCTGATTTCCATATGAGGCTTTTATTAGAGGGCAGTTAATTAAGCTAGCTTGAAAGAAAAAATGTGATAAAAAATCCCTCAGTGGCTACAGCTAAATAAATTAAGTAGACCAAATTACAAATGAATGCCATTTTATTCCATCAAGTCGAGCGGGCCCTTCAGTGGAATCGGGCCAATTCAAGTTTGCCAATAAGCCGGATTGTTTTCTAGCCTCCAGGCTTCGGGGCAGGGAGAGGTTAAATACAGTCTTTAAAATGAATACCTCACAACTAGCCACAACATCTAATCCAGACAAGATACACACATTTATGTTACACTATTATAATACTTTGTATAAAGCCCATGACAGCAACGACTCAAGTCTGGGACCCAAATTCTTGAACTCTATACCTATCCCCAGTCTTACTCATTCTCAAAGAGATCTCCTCCGAAGAGGTCCTCTATGCTATTAGAAATCTCAAACTTGCAAAGGCTCCAGCCCTGATGGCTTTACAGCCCTATACTATAAAAATGTGAAATATACCTTGGTCCAACCCCTATCTAACCAGTTTTAAAACTTTATTAGGGTGAGATTCCTCCCCATGAATTTCTACACCCCGCCTTACAGTTATTCAACTTTTACTACCCCTACTCTGGATAACCTTGGAATTCTGTATGGATTCTACTTGACCTTTTGTCCTGTTGTCCGCCTTCTCCATGACTTGCCACCAAAAGCATAATATATATTGTTACTTTTCTAGATATTTTGTATAGCTTTGGCTTTCGTATACATTTTTATATTTGCCCTATGTGAGGGGAAATTACATTGTTTACCGCTTTTCCCTGTTTATGTGGTTAATAATAATAAAATAATAAAAATCTTTGAAGCTAAAAGAGTGCAAAGTTGGATTACTGAGCAGTGGAATAGCAATCTAAGTAGTACAACACCCAATCTATTGCAGTAAAAGACATATAGACAACCTATTGTTAAATGCCCAATTAGGCCATATCAAGTTTTGATTGGTTTCTTCCAATTGGTATCTCCCTGTTTTATCCTGAGCCAAGGTCTCTGCTCCGGAGAACTACCTGTGCCTATTGGAACTATCTAGCTTCATAGAAGGAGCATTTATATTGCATCGCCTTAGGTTGACTGCTGCCCATTGTGCACCCCAGTTGATGAGGATATCAAAAAAAGAATGTTCAATCACACAAACCAATTAAACGTGAGCTGCCATTATAGCAAGAGAGCACATTGCATAGAAGTCGGAGATGGGCGGGGGTCAATGCGAATGTCAATGTGTCAACCCTATAAATAAAGTAATAAGGAAAATCCAAAGTAAATTAGGTTTGTGTTTTCATAGATTCAACGATAAAGAGCGATTTTTCCATCAGCGACTACTAATAAAGCAGAGTCCCACCAGATATTAATAATGTTTATAGACTGGAAATTGCCATAAAGCTCAGAATGAAAGATACTTTGCTTCACGCGTGGAATGAGGGAGTTATATCATTCACGATGACACGGACCAGAAAGGAGCGCAGCATCTCACTAATAAAACTTTATTAATCCCATAAACAAGGTGTTTGCTGATACATTTGGACATTCTTTACAGCAAACAAATGTGAAATCTCAATATACTGACTGTGGCTTCCATTAGTCTGTCAGCGGCATTAGTTGTAAAGAGAATTATCCATCACGTTTAATGATTGTCAAAGGTGCAGCGAGGTATTGGATTTTAATTTGTAAAGCTTAGAATGAGGCAGGAAACTGGAACTGTGCTGGAAAAGTCACCGACATACTGTATAGGGCGCAGTGTGGATGGCTTGGTCATTTTAATTACTAATGGCGGCCATGGCAGGTCCCTTCTGCAATAATTTACTCCTACATTGCTTGTTCTGGTATTTCCTTAGCTTTTCATTGATGAAGATACAAGAAAATCCAACCCTGCGCTTGTTCCAATGAAGATGGAATGCTGTTCAAACACATAATTAAAAACACATGCAAGAACCTGACGCGTTTGGAGCAACTAGTGCTCATAATCATAAATGTAATGGTGAAGAGCACTACTTGCTCGAAACCAGGGGCGTAACTAAAGGCTCAGGGGCCCTGATGCAAAAGGTGAGCTGCCCCCCACCGTCTATCTGTATCTGTACCCGTACCCATACCTAAACCATGCTGCACAGAGACATAACTTGAAGCTTCTGGGCACCAATGCAAAACCTGTAACAGGGCTCCCAACTATAATGCTTTATTCATAGTACTGGGCTCCCTATATGGAGAAGAGAGACCTTATGGGCGCCCTAAGGCTCCTGGGCCGGGTGCAACCGCGTCCCCTGCACCCTCAATAGTTACGCCCCTGCTCGAAACACATCAGTATCTTGCATGCGTTTTTATGTATCCTTTTGAATAAAGCTCCTTTTTTATTGCAAGGAAGTCTCTGGAGGCCGTTGGTGGCCAAAGTCCCTATGTTGAGCTTAAATGGAGACAGACAGCAGCAACAGAGACTTCCACAGCTGCGGAGGACACACTATTAGAGGTAATGGGGATACCTCAGGACAAGGAGAAATTACGGCCAGCGGAGCTTTGTACCAGCGCTCCTTGGTTCGAGCAGGGAGAAAACGATCAATGATCCATGAGATTATGGTTTACGGCCCTTGGAGTGACAAATTCCTCCAGCGAGGGTTTCAGAGAAAGGACAACTTGATTTAAGGAGCTGCGATATCGAGGATCAAGTGATACAGAGGATCAAGTGATACAGAGGATCAAGTGATACAGAGGATCAAGTGATACAGAGGATCAAGTGATATAGAGGACCAAGTGATATAGAGGATCAAGTGATACAGAGGATCAAGTGATATAGAGGATCAAGTGATACAAAGGACCAAGTGCAGTTGAGGTGAATCTCCCGCGATCGAGCAGTAAGTGGGGCCTTAAGGTAGATTAAATTATAGTAAATTATGGTGTCAATGACGTCAAGCACTCCTAGTGTAAGGACACAACCCCTAATGGGCAAAATGGGTCGGGCTATGGATACTTATATTGGACAACGGCCAGTATGTGCTGTGAAGGTGATGTTACGGCACTCTGCCCCCCGAGCGCCAGGTGGGGTGCCATGATCTTCCCACACCCCACTGTCCCTGCCTACTTGCCTCGGCCCTGGCTAACCCCAGGCGGACAACTGGGCGGCGGTCCTGCGCTGGCTAGGGACCTGGCGACTACCTAGATGGAACTACTAACAGGGGACAGAGTGCCAACAGAAGAGGCAGGTGGAACAGACCAACAAAACTTACTTACCATCACCGAAGGGACAAAAGGTTTCAATAGCGACTTATGGAATACCCTGTGAACCCTCCATGTGGCTGGCAACCCCAGCTCGTAGGCGAGTGGGTTCACCACACGTGTGATGGCAAACGGCCCCACGTAACATGGCGCCAGCTTCAAGGACGGGACCCGCAATTTGAGAATTTCAGAAGACAGGTATACCTTCTGTCCCACCCTGTAAGGTTCAGACACAGACAGACTCTTCCCACTAGGCAACTGCATACGGGCCCCCGCTGCCTCCAAGTTTCTCTGTACTTCTTTCCATACCCCCCGAAGCGTATCTGTGGCGACATCAGCTGCAGGACAGACCGACGGAGTAGGGACTGCTGTAAGGAAGCGAGGATGCTGACCGTATACACAAAAAAATGGAGACACCCCAGTGGAAGAACAAAGGCGGTTGTTTAGTGCAAACTCTGCCAACGGCAGGAACTCTGCCCACTGATGAGCCTTTTCGCTAGCAAACAACCGTAAATATTGCACTAAATCTTGGTTCTTCCGCTCAGTCTGACCATTAGTCTGCGGGTGGAACGCTGAAGAGAAGGAAAGCAACGTTCCCAGGTTTCTGCAGAAGGCACGCCAAAACTGCGACACAAACTGAACCCCGCGATCAGATACAATATTTTGGGGAACCCCATGTAGGCGAATTATTTCCTTTACTAAAATCGTGGCGAACTCTTTTGCCGAGGGTAGCTTTTTTAACGCCACAAAATGCGCCATCTTTGAGAACCAGTCGACCACCACTAAGATAGTGGTGCACTTCTGGGATTCTGGTAGGTCAGTGATGAAATCTACTGATAGGTGCGACCATGGACTGGAAGGAACCGGTAGCGGTCTCAGGGGACCCTCCGGAGGACGCCGCCGACTCTTATTGCGAGCACAGACCGAGCAACCCCTCACAAGGTTGCGGATCTCCTGAGACATGCCTGGCCACCAGAAGTGTCTGGAACAAAGCTCCAGGGTCCCCTGGAACCCTGGATGCCCAGCGAGAACCGACAAGTGAGACTCATCCATGACTCTAGGGTGTAGGGTCTCTGGCACAAACCATCTGCCCTCCGGCACCCCCGAAGGAGCGTCCTGCTGAGCATCCTGTAGTTGAGGGACGAAGTTAGACTCCACAGCTGCCACCACCACGCCGGGGGCTAAGATGTTCTCGGGAGTCATGGTCTCACTATCCGGTACCCCGAAACTCCGTGACAGGGCGTCCGCCTTCACGTTCTTCTCTCCTGGGATATATGTCATGACGAAATTAAACCTGGCGAAGAACAACGCCCACCTGGCTTGACGAGCAGTGAGTCTTTTCGCATTGGCGAGATATACCAGATTCTTGTGATCAGTATATACGGTAATTGGGTGTCTAGCACCCTCAAGATGGTGTCGCCACTCTTCCAGAGCCCATTTGATAGCCAATAATTCGCGGTTACCTACGTCGTAGTTGCGCTCTGCGGAATTGAACTTCCGCGAAAAGAACACACATGGGCTATACCCAGACCTCCCACTGACTTCCTGCGACAATACTGCTCCTGTCCCCACTTCAGACGCGTCTACCTCAATAAAAAAGGGTAGTAGTGCGTCCGGCTGTATTAGCACCGGGGCAGTCGTGAATGCCTTTTTTAGACAGCTAAAGGCCTCAAGGGCTGCAGGCGACCACTTACCCAAGTCGGCCCCCTTCTTAGTCAGGTCGGTCAGAGGTTGAGCAATAACTGAATAATTCCTAATGAATTTGCAGTATAAATTTGCAAAACCTAAGAACCGCTGGAGAGCCTTGAGGTTGTCTGGTCTGACCCATTGGGAGATTGCTGCTACTTTATCAGACTCCATCTGAATCTCCGTGGGTGAGATTAGATAGCCAAGGAAGGATACTTGTTTAGAACCAAATGTACATTTCTCTAACTTGACAAAAAGTTGATACTCGCGCAAACGGGTCAGGACCAACCTCAGGTGCTGCACATGTGAGTCCCAGTCAGGCGAGTACACCAGAATGACGTCAAGATAGATGACCAGAAATACCCCCAGGAAGGCGTGGAAGACCGCGTTCATAAAACCCTGAAACACAGCGGGGGCATTGCAAAGTCCAAAAGGCATGAACAGACATTCAAAATGTCCTAATGGGGTGTTGAATGCCGTCTTCCATTCATCTCCCTCTCTAATGCGAATTAAATTGTAAGCCCCCCGCAAGTCCAGTTTGGAGAACCAGTGGGCCCCTACCACCTGATTCAACAAGTCAGGAATTAGGGGCAAGGAGCACTGGTTCTTCACAGTGATTTTATTCAAGACCCGATAATCCACACAAGGCCTTAGGGTCCCGTCCTTCTTCTCTACAAAGAAGAGACCTGCCCCGGCAGGGGACCTGGACGGCCGGATATGTCGGTTGGCCAGAGCCTGCGAGACATAGGACTTGAGGGCTTCATGCTCACGGCCTGACAAATTGAAAATGGCTCCCTTAGGGATGGGACTGTTGGGAATCCGATCAATACCACAGTCCCACTCCCTATGAGGAGGCAGAGCCTTAGACAGTTTTTTGGAGAATACATCCTGAAAGTCTGACAAATACTCCGGAATGCGCACCGTATCTGCGGAGCACACAGCTATGGTAGACAGGTGATTATAACAGGATGATCCCCAATGAGTCAATTCCCGGGTGGACCAATCAAATTGGGGATTGTGCAGTGCCAACCAGGGCATACCAAGCACCACATCAACCGACATTTTTTCCATAACCAGGAAAGATAGTTCTTCCGAGTGGAGGATCCCCACCGTGAACTGTAATGTTGGGGTCCTCCATCGTACCAGGCCTGTACAGAGGGGGGTAGCATCAATACTGGTAAAATGAATTGGCGTCTTCAGCGCCACAAATTCCGCCATCAGAGAACGGACAAAACACAGACTTATCAAGTTGGCGGCTGCTCCAGAATCAATAAACGCCCGCCCTGATCGGGAAAAGTCCCGGAATCTAACCTGACACGGTACCAAAAGTTTAGGAAGTACCTGAAGTCCTAGGCGATCCTCCCTGCAATCGCCTAGGACTCGGAGGTTTCCGCCGGTTCCGGCTGCGAGCGTTGAGACCTCAGTGGGCAGGTTATCACCCGATGTCCAGCTTTCCCGCAGTAGAGGCAGAGACGATGCAACAAACGGATCCGGCGTTGCTCTTTGGGGTCCAGCGGATCCACCTCCATCGGCTCGGGGACAGGGACTGGTAAGGAGGAAGAGGGACCAGGGCAACTGACTTCCCTGACTCTACGGGTCTGCCTGTCCTGCCTCCTAGACCTAAGCCTCCTATCTGCCCTCACCGCTAGCTCCATAGCCTCCCTTAAGGACCCGGGAACGGGATGGGAAATTAACAGGTCTTTAACTGCGTCCGAGAGGCCCTGTAGAAAAACGTCTTTCAGCGCGCTATCGTTCCATGTCGTATCCCCCGCATAGCGTCTGAAGTTGGAGCGATAGTCCTCCACACAAGACGACCCCTGCCGCAGCGCCAACAACCGCGAAACCGCCAACCCCGCTCGGTCCGGTTCGTCGAAGATACCCCCGAGTTCCTGAAAAAAGGAGTCCACAGACTGCAGGTAGGAGGAACCCTCGGGGATGGAAAAGGCCCATGTCTGGGCAGAGCCCCGCAGCAGGGACATTATCAGCCCGACCCTCTGAGCCTCTGACCCGGAAGAACGGGGACGCATCCGAAAAAACAGGCGACACGCCTGTCGGAAAACAAAAAACTTGTTCCTTTCCCCAGAAAACACCTCGGGAAGAGGGCACTTGGGTTCGGGGCTGGTTGAGGCGTCCGACCTCTGCGACACCCCCCGCTGCTCCTGGGCCACCATGCGGGCGGATAAATCCTGGATCACAGGCACCAGGGCCTGCAGCTGGTTCGTGAGGGAGCTGATCGCCTCCATGACAAACAGGTTTTAAGGGCCAGTTATTATGTTACGGCACTCTGCCCCCCGAGCGCCAGGTGGGGTGCCCTGATCTTCCCGCACCCCACTGTCCCTGCCTACTTGCCTCGGCCCTGGCTAACCCCAGGCGGACAACTGGGCGGCGGTCCCTGCGCTGGCTAGGGACCTGGCGACTACCTAGATGGAACTACTAACAGGGGACAGAGTGCCGACAGAAGAGGCAGGTGGAACAGACCAACAAAACTTACTAAGCAGAGTAAGGCTGGAGATGGAGCTCACAGGCAAACTGACAGGACACTGACGAGCAACTAGAGCAGACTGAGACAGACCTGACCAGAGGCTAACAGAACCAATAACTGGCAGTGAGCTCAGGTCACTGCCAGCCTTTTAACTTAAAGCCTCCGCCCAGGGGCGGAGAGTGGGAGGAGTCGACTCTCCCACTGTTGCATATGGAAGGTGGAGGAGAGCGGGCGGCACCCTACGGGCGGACACGCCCACGCCGCTGCACGTTGGCTGCTCCACGCCGCCGGGAGAGCCCCGACAGCAGAGCTCCGGGACACTGGAGCCGACATCGGAGCGCCGCGCGCCGGCCGCGGGACCCAGCGCCACCCTGCATGGTAACAGGTGACTTGCTGCTGCCAAGGGTTAAATGCTACGTATCACTTACTGTCAGTTATTCAATGTAATGTTCAAGTAATCATTACCCTCCCATGGAGAGGCAAAATTAGCTACCATCGTTCTGTAAAGATCAGTTTTTATATGTGCCGTCTCCGTCTGTCATGCCACGCCATCCACAACACCACCACCTGCTTCACCAAACCAGCTGGGTATGATTATACTGAGGGCGCTGTAAATATATGGCTATTGGGCAGCAGAGGAACCCCGTGCAAGAAGGGTGTTTGACCCCTCCCCATGCACCACTAGCATGCTGGACACACACAGCACCCACATGAACTACTTGTGGTGAGTGCAACACAGGTCTCAGGAGTACGATGCAGACCACAAAGTACCAAAGAAGATATAAACAGTGTTTATTTCTGAAGACAGGTCTATGAGTAAAGAACAGTTAGAATATAAGGAAGCTAATCAAATTATACTGAACGATTAGTAACACTTCCTAATCTAGTTATACCCTGATGGCAGTTCTTATTGTAGGCCAATTAACTACCTGTACTACCTAACATACACTATAGGAGGCAGTCTATCACAAGTATTTGCTTTACACCATTATAGATGAACACCAAGTTTAACTGGAGGTCACATATATGGACACAAAGCGTCTTTGATGTATGGGCTCGCGTCTCGATAGTGCGTTTCAGTTAGTTCTGTATCTATGAGTCACTTTTTTAGTACACAGTAACTGCTGTGAAATAACAGGCCTGTTGCATGCTACTATAGTCTTTGTCAGTGGGCAAACTTACTACTGAGGGTAGCCTCACTTACGGTCTTTAGTTTGGAAGAGTATCGTCACCGTTGCTCTCAGTAACTGATCTCTAATTGTTTCATCCAATTACATACAGATCCCAAGGCTCCGCATGTACAATGGTTGTTCTTCCTACAGCTCATTGCCATTCTCCAAGTAATCCCCTCAGCAAGGTCCTTGCAGCTCTCCCATGTCTCTCTTTCTTTATTACAGAAGGTATCAGTCCCTCCATTCTGCATCCCGTTGTGCCAGTTTTTCCGGCGGTGATCTCTGCTCTGCAGGCCTGTTCGTACCTCAAACGGTCCGCTCACCAGCACTTCTCATGCAAATGCACCTCTCACCCACAAGAGTTGCACCTATGTTGCCCTTGCAACACTAAGTGCTTGTTCCCATCTGTGCCAGCAGCTCTGTCTTTATACATTGTTCAGCTTCATTATAGCTGCCAAACAACGTCAAAAGCGGAAATTCCAAGCCAAATTCGAAGAGTGCCAACATTGCAGCAGCCTGGGTTTGGTACTACATCCACAGCTCCCATTGAGTTCATTGTAATACCAAACCGGGATGCTTCAATACAAACAGGGCAATCTGCTGCCATTGCTGTCTGCACTGATTGGTGATCAGCTCATCGGTGAGGATCCTGAGCGGTGGACCCCTACTGATCAAGTGTTGATGGCCTATCCTGTGGATAGGTCATCAATAATAAAAGTAGCAGAGAACCACTTTAACAAATTTCTTCCAATTAGTGTTGACTATTGGTGGATCCATTCCAGAAGCCAGTAACTCCCAACGGCACAGTGACCTCCCTACAGCAATAGTGAGCTCTTGTCCCAAGTTTTACTAGCCTTGAGGGTCTTGTTTAACTGCACAAGTGATATATTTGCCCCAAGTCCAGTCCCTTACTTTAGTGACAGCTGTCAAATTATGAGATTATCTATCTGCAGTAACACACAATACTCCAATGGGTGGATCTTCTGCAGCTCATTCCAGCCAGTCTTTCTTTGAAATCCCTGGTGGTCTAGGGCAAAAACAAGGTTAACTTTACATTCCACGGTGGCCCAGGGCAGTGAAGGGGGCAATGGAAAACTCAGGTTGCTCCTATGGATTTCGTCCTCAGGTGCCTGCTAGAGAATTAGGTGAAATTTACATTCCCTGGTGGTCTAGGGCAGCAAAGGGGTCAATAAAAAAAATTCTGCTTGCTCCAGAAGGTTTCATCCTCAGGGAACCCTCTTGGAAATAGGGTCCCTGACAAAATACTTAGTTTGCTATCTCTAAAAACCTGTCCAGGCTACATGGATGCTCTTTAGTTGATACAATAATCAGTTGTATCACAAGCAACTAGTGAAGGGTTACATACGACTGGTGCTTGTCCTCAAGGTACACCGCCGCAGGCAAAGAAGAAGCAGTAAATTAGAATCTGTCTTTAAATATGAATGTCCTCATGTGTCAGTGTCAGATACATTTCCTAGAAAGCCAATCACAGATCATCGTTCCAGTTACACCGCGAAGTGATAAATATGTCAGGGACAAAAGTCCTGTCCGAGTGGATACAACAAAATGTGATTCTTCCAGGGATTTCCCTGTCACAGATCTGCAGCTCTTTCCACATTTGCATTGTGGCTTTCATCATATAACAGAGTTTAATGGCTCCCAACAGACCGGACCAGGCGCGTTCCTTTATAGTAGCTGTCATTTTGACAGCAGGAATCTCTGAACAGAAGCTCTGCCGACAGCCTCGACCATACAGGAGAACGATACTCTGGATAAAAGCTAGAATTAATGCAAATCTCCGGCACCCCTTACTGAGACTCACTCCTCTAAGTGTATATCTGCACTACTTATCTGCATAGCATATAAAGGGTTAAACTCCTGGGAATGGAATCATCTCCAATCGCCACCATTAACCGCAGGGATGTTGACTATGCCATCACTGTGCTGGTGGTCACATGGGCGGCTGCAGCATATCGGCAAAATAAAATATGCTGCGGCGTGGAAATCCCCTCGATCAGCAGAAATCCTCGGAATGACGGCTAATGCCTAAATAGTGGCTGCTGCCTTCCTTTCCCATCGTTGGGCGCTGCTAAACTCCCTTTTTTTCAGCTCCCACAGAAGACTATGGAAGCTTCCCGCGTATCTCAGACAAAGATAGGGCAAGACCTATATTTGGATGCAGCGTATGAAACTGGCAACCAAAAATGGCCACGATGTTCTATTTCTGACAATGGGATTTATGTTACGTGGCTAACAATCGCTCACCTAGATGAATACATTGGAATCCAATGCTTCAGATGGTTGCCTAAGATCGCAACAGACTGCAGGGAGAGGAAGGAGATTTAGCGGTTGTGAGAGTTGCTGCGTCCTGCAAGAGACAGAGGTGTATGCTGAGCCACCGCAGAGACTGTAAAGAGAGCAGACAGAGACTGCTTGCTGCAAAAGAAGGAAACCACACAATATCCCCAACCCGGTAGAGCATCTGGACTGTGACAAAAGACCCAAGGGAATCATGGTGGAGTCTCATTCTGACCCCAGAAAAGCCTGGGCAATAGTAGCGTTGACTCTTGTGCAACACAACAGTAAGTGAGGTCGGCCTGAAATCACATCGTAGGTGTGCACAGCATTAGGGACATAGTTAAGACTCAACAGGCCTGTTGTGTAAGAAAGACTTGGACTGGTTAGGTAAGTGATACTGCTCACAGGTAAAAACTGAGACAATGATGCAGGAAAGTGAGGCTACACAAGAGAGACTCGTCAATGGGAGTTCAAGCTCTATGGTTCTAATAATACTGTAAATATGAACAGAGAGTGAGTTCCAGGATTTGTATTTCTGTTCACCGGAACTGATTTTTTTTGGACTGCACCATTGATCCTGGTCTTTCCAGCATTATTAGATATTATGTATGCAGTACTGTTAATCCTAGAACCTAGTTAGCCGTAGTTAGCGACAAGGTTTTGGAAGATATAAATGTAATTGCGTAACCATTATGGCAATAGGCTGCCTGCTGACGGCCGGGTCGGATCGCGCTGCGAGAATTCTTACAGCGGGATGAAAACCTGTGCCCCTGCAGATGCCTGAGATAGATAGATAGATAGATAGATATGAGATAGATAGATGATAGATAGATATGAGATAGATCGATAGATAGATATGAGATAGATAGATAGATAGATAGATATGAGATAGATAAATAGATAGATAGATAAATATGAGATAGATAGATAGATAGATAGATAGATAGATAGATAGATAGATAGATAGATATGAGATAGATAGGAGATAGATAATAGATAGATAGATGGATATGAGATAGGTATGAGAGATTGATGGATGGATAGATAGATAGATAGATAGATAGATAGATAGATAGATAGAAGATAGATATGAGAGATATGAGATAGATATGAGATATATAGATATGAGATAGATATGAGATAGATAGATAGATAGATATGAGATAGATAGATAGATAGATAGATATATAGATATGAGAGAGAGAGATAGATAGAAGATACGTATGAGAGATTGATAGATAGATATGAGATAAATAGATGATAGATATATAGATAGATATGAGATAGATAGATGATAGATATGAGATAGATAGATGATAGATATGAGATAGATAGATGATAGATAGATAGATGGATAGATATGAGATAGATAGATATATAGATAGATGATATATAGATATGTTGTATTTCCCCATCACTGTAACAACTTGTACAATAAACGTCTTATTATTTTTGATGACCAAAGAAAAGTAGCAAAAGACCACAAAAGCCTATTCCTTCTGAGCAGTGTCAGGAAGGGGTTAATGTCCCCGACTCCGGCAGCCCGCTGCTCCGCAGGTATATAGTGCTGTCACCTCTGAGGTTGATATGTAGTTACCAGGTTTCTATTGTTCAAATGGGATTTGATTCCACTTTGGAGGATCTCATTAGCGCTGCAGCCTCTAAATGTTTACAATTAATTAACCTCTCACGGCTCCCGTTACAGTCATTGCCGTTATCCTGGTGACGTTGTGGCATCTGGACGCCAAAGTAATTTTCCATGGTTTGTGTTCGCAGTGACAGTGCGAGCAGGTGCGGCCGGTGCATTACATGTGGCAGAGCGCACAGCACTTAGGAGATGTCAGCTGAATGACAGATGCATGGCTGAGGTGGAGGATGCGGGCGATGACATCTCACACTGCAACGCCTGTAAATAATGACATGAAGGTAGATGGGCTGCCGGCGTCATAATGGCTGCTAATGTGGTGGCGGCAGCACCTGTGCTTAGTTAATACTGACTTACAATCCAGTCCAAGTCTATGCGGTATCTCTATTAGACCTGATGGGGGTCTGCGGAATGGTGACATCAATGGCTCCAACACCAGCAGATGTGATTGTCACATTTTCTTCACTTAGAGACACCCCTCTCCTGATTTAGGATAATCTCTCACTGTCCGTGTGTGTCAGGTAGCTGATATTCACCATATTCTCACCCTGTTTGTATACTGACTGGCCACTTTACTAGAGACCCCCATCTAGTAGCATGTTGAACCTCCTTTGATCTTCAGAACCGCAACAATTCATCGTGGTGTAGATTCTACTAGCTGATTAAATAATTTCTGCAGGAATATTGGCCCCCGTGGACAGGAAGCTTCTTGTAGTTGCTGTAGATTAGCTGGAGGTGCTGACATGTTCTGACCAGCTGACAGAAAGGGGTCAGCGATCCATGCTGCCTGTACCACATTCTGACCTCCAATCAGCACAAGGCAACAGCAATCTGGATCCATCTGACCAGCGTTTTTTTTTCCACCTAGTGATCCGATTTTTGCAGTCTTTTGCCTACTAGAGTCTTGCCTTTCTCTTTCTCTTGGACAGCAATGGCACCGGAATTGGTCGTCTGCTGTCATAGCCCACCTGTGCTAAGAAATAACAAGTTGTGTGTTCGGACATGTTAGTTGGAGCAACAGCAATGTATTTGGCTGCAAGTTCCTTGCACCTGTTGATTAAAATGATTCTTGACATCCTCCTCTGACCCCTTTTATTGACAAGTTATATCCTTCCGAAGGATCCCCTTTCGCTGGATGTTTTCCTTGATCACACCATTCTCGGTATACTCTCCATACCATTACACGGTTAAGGTTGGCAATGAAATCCTAGCCCAGGCTAGTCCAGCACCGATGACCAGGAGTCATTGTAAGTCGCTCAGATCACTGGATTTTAACATCTAATGTGGATACACACTGAACAGGTCTTCTAAGGTCTTCAGAAAGTTGTGTACACCCCAGTATGGTTCACACCAACCAGTCTTTCCTGGGAAGAACTTGTCAGTAACCAGGCTTTGTGTGCCTTTATTTAATCAGCAAAACACTTGTGAATCCTGCACTTCCAATCTCATCAACTCAATTGAAACACTTTCTAAATTTCCTCCTGGAGAATCTCCTCAGAGGTTCACTTATATTTTCTCCTTGCACTGTGGATGTTACTCAATGTGCTCAATAAAAGACATGAATGGTACAACTGTGTGTGTATTATTAGTCACACTGGGAGGGGTTGCTGATCCAGGGATTATTGTGATTGCAAGGTTGCAGTCGGGAAGGAGTTGGGGTTTTTGCCTTCCTCTGGATTAACATTGGGGATTAATAGGCTGAGCTGGATGGACATAGGTCTTTTTTTGGCCTCACATACTATGTTACTATTGTGTTTGTCCATAATTGGGACTTGGATAACAATCAGACCCATTGTATTAATGCAATCCGGGTCATTCATAAGGGTGCACTTACTTTTTCTGTCATTGTGTGGCAAATAGATTTCTATAGTGGACGTATTCCTCCATTTCAAATTCCGCTATGGGGTCACATGATCACTTGCTATGGTATTCTCCCAGCTTTTCATGCACTGTCCGCTCCGATGTGTGAGCAGCGATGCCGGCGCCGCGGTGGGGAACGGATTAAATGCAGTCACTTGTAGAACACGATTATATTACAAGCTGTCATTCATCGCTTGATGTCAATGATGTAAAACAGCCAAATCTCTGCACCTTCTGCCGGCTTTACTTTCATCTGTCAGAATTTGTGCTGAGTAAGGGAGAAACTAAAAAAACCTTAGAACTGGACAGTGAAGGCGACCGGAGAGCAGCCCGACAATCCAAGTTGCTGCAATGTCTGCAGAGATAGATACAATAATTCCAAAAAGTTGGGCCGCTGTGTAAAATGTAAATAAATGTAAAGAAAAAAATGATTTGGAAATCTCATATAAGCAGATTTCATTGACAATAGAACACACAACACTTATCAGAGGGTTACAGTGAGCCAGAAGAATGCAGGTTTCATCACCAACATAGAAAAGGGTTCTTTACTGTAAGAGCAGTTAGACTGTGGAACTCTCTGCCTGAGGATGTGGTGATGGCAAAATCCATAGAGGAGTTTAAAAGGGGACTTGATGTCTTTCTGGAGAGGAAGGACATTATAGGATACAAGTCTTAGGTTAATTGTCAATCCGGGTATACAGGCAGGTAGGAACTATTAGGGGTTGATCCAGGGAACAGTCTGATTGCCATTAGGGAGTCGGGAAGGAATTTTTTCCCCAAAAGGGCTAATTGGCTTCTGCTCTTTGGGTTTTTTGCCTTCCTCTGGATCAACAAAACAGGAGGATAGACAGGCTGGACTAGATGGACATTGTCTTCATTCAGCCTTACGAACTATGTTACTATGTAATTAACTAATTAAGGAATTGATGGCAGTAACACATCTCACAAAAGTTGGGCAGGACTGTGTCTACCATTGTGCAAACTCTGGGAAGTGAGGAGGCCAATTGCTGGAGGTTTGCGAGAGGAATGTTGTCCCATTCTTGTCTCATGTGGGATTTTAGTTGCTCAACAGTCCTGGGTCATCTTTGCTGGATAATGCGCTAAATGTTATCTAGTGGTGAAAGGGTTGAACTGCAGACGGCCAGTTTACACCGACTTTTCTTCTCCGAAGCCATGCTGTCGTGACGGATGCAGTATGGGGTTTAGCATTGTCTTGCTGTAATATACAATGCGCTCCCTGAAAGAGACGTCTGGATGGACCATGTGTTGTTATACTGCTCAGCATTGATATCGTCCTTCAAGATGTGTAAGCTGCCCATGCCATAGGCACTAATGCTACCCCATACCTTCAGAGACGCAGGCTTTTAAACTGTACGCTGATAACAAGCTGGGTGGTTCTTTACAAAAATTGTGGTCCATCTGGTGACAGAACAGTTTTCCATTTTGCTTCAGTCCACTTTAATTGAGCTTAGGCCCAGAGAAGACGCTGCTGTTTCTGGATTGTGTTGATTCATGGCCGCTTCTTTGCGTGATACAGCTTTAAAGGGGTTGTCCCGCGGCAGCAAGTGGGGTTATACACTTCTGTATGGCCATATTAATGCACTTTGTAATATACATTGTGCATTAATTATGAGCCATACAGAAGTTATAAAAAGTTTTATACTTACCTGCTCCGTTGCTAGCGTCCTCGTTCCCATGGAGCCGACTAATTTTCGCCCTCCGATGGCCAAATTAACCGCGCTTGCGCAGTCTGGGTCTTCTGCTCTCTTCAATGGAGCCGCTTGTGCAGAATGCCGGCTCCGTGTAGCTCCGCCCCGTCACGTGCCGATTCCAGCCAATCAGGAGGCTGGAATCGGCAATGGACCGCACAGAAGAGCTGCGGTCCACGGAGACAGAGGATCCCGGCGGCCATCTTCAGCAGGTAAGTATGAAGACGCCGGACCGCCGGGATTCAGGTAAGCGCTGAGCGGTTTGTTTTTTTAACCCCTGCATCGGGGTTGTCTCGCGCCGAACGGGGGGGGGGGTTGAAAAAAAAAAAAACCGTTTCGGCGCGGGACAACCCCTTTAACTTCTATTTGTGCATTCACAGACATTCACAGAAGTATTCCTGAGCCCATGCAGTGATTTGCATTTCAGGATCATGTCTGTTCTTAACGCAGTGCCGACTGAAGACCTGTAGATCTCGAGCATCAAATATTGACGATCAGTCTTGTTCCTTCTGTCCATGAATTTCTCCAGATTCTCTTAATCTTCCTATAATATTCTGTAGATGGTGGATATTCAAAGTCTTTGCAATTTTACATGGTGGAACATTTTTCTGAAATTGTTGCACAATTTTTAGATGCAGTTCTTCACAGATTGGTGACCTCTGACTATCTGTGCTTCTGAGAGACTCTGCCTCTCTAACATGCTCCTTTTATACACAGTCATGTGACTTAGTAGAAAATTGATCTTCCAGTTCTTTCACCTACTCTTCCAGCCTTTTGTTATCACTGCCCAAATTCTGTGAGATGTCTTCCCGTCCCCCTCTGATATGTTCTGTATTCTACTGTGAATAAGATATGGTTATTCGAGATCTCCAAATAATTGCATTTTTTTCCTATACATTAATTTACATTTTACACAGCGTCCCACATCTTTTGGAATTGGGGTTAGACATAGATATGAAATATATAGATAGATAGAGAATGTACATAGCGAGTTCAGAGTAAAGGAAAAATGCCCACAGTGATGTTGCAGTATGTGGTAACATACACCGTGATGACCTTAGACAAGGGTAATGAATAGAGATGAGCAAGCGTACTCGGCCACGCCCCTTTTTCGCACGAGCGCCGCGATTTTCGAGTACTTCCGTACTCGGGTGAAAAGATTCGGGGGGCGCCGTGGGTGAGTGGGGGGTTGCAGCGGGGAGTGGGGGGGAGAGAGAGGGCTCCCCCCTGTTCCCCGCTGCTACCCCCCCGCTCCGCCATGCCTCCCCCCGCCCCCCGGCGATCCCCGAATCTTTTCACCCGAGTACTGAAGTACTCGAAAATCGCGGTGCTCGATCGAGTAATTACTCGAAACGAGTAGGTTCGCTCATCTCTAGTAATGAACACATTGATATCACAATAGAAGGATGGTGTCTCAGGAATGATGTGTGCAGTGATATCATAGTATACAGGTAATGTACGCAGTGATGTCATTATGTAAGGATAATGCGCACAGTGATGTCACAGTACATGGGTAATGTACACAGTGAGGTCATTATGTAAGGATAATGCGCACAGTGATGTCACAGTACATGGCTAATATACACAGTGATGTCATTATGTAAGAATAATGCATACAGTGATGTCACAGTACATGGGTAATGTACGCAGTGATGTTGTTATGTAAGGATACTGCACACTGTGATGTCACAGTACATGAGTAATGTACACAGTGATGTCATTATGTAAGGATAATGCACACAGTGATGTCACAGTAAAAAGGTAATGTACACAGGGATATCGTTATGTAAGGATAATGCACACAGTGATGTCACAGCACATAATAAGGGAGATGTAAAATACCTCCACAGCGCCATCTATTGGAAGGTAGCATTCCTTCAATCCAAAGTTAGACTCTTTATACAAGTCTTGTAACAATGACTGGGAATTAAAAGGAAAGCCAGCCTCCATGTACAGACAGCTGGTTAAGGGTATTTGCCCTTCATCAGTGTAGACTAGGAGTCTGGTTTTGCTAGTGAGATGCCTGGGACGGGGGTCAGAAACGCTATCTTTTCTCCTTAGGGAGAGCACCTAGACAGTGAGTGAAGAGACTCAAAAGGTCATTCATGCTCCTCTGGGTAATATGCAAATAAGGGAGATGCAATAATACCTCCACAGTGCCACCTATTGGAAGACAGCATTCCTTCAATAGGATAATGCATACAGATATGTGACAGGGCTGACACAACGCACACCTTGGTACAGTAACACACTATTGAGCCCAATACCAGTCTGCTATACTGGTAGTTATGCCCATGGTGACAGCTGCACGGGCATGAGGTGCTATCTGCTATAGGCGGTCCTGAATATTCCGCCGTTCTGCAGGGAGAGCAGGCAGCGCTCTCCGGCATTTACCTCCGCACTGTCTGTTTTTCTATGTCTGATTTTAGTTGTAACTCCCAAAAGCAAGACTTGATCTCAAGCCAAGAGGAAGCCTGGCAAACCTGCCCGATGTGCCCTCTCCTGCCACAATTGTGCGGGTGTTTTTTAAAAATTACATTTCATTTTACCATTATATTTATCAGAGTAGTACAGAAAACGGCTGGTGATAAAGGGTCAGCACTGGGGCACGCCATTTCCCTGTAAATAAAGCTGTGTTTTATGCATCAAGTTTGGCATTGTCTGGATTTGCTGTGATTTGAAATGAAGGACTTAATTCAGCATATCGACTATTCAAAAGTTCTTTCCTGTGCCAAGTGGAGGTGCAGTGAGGTGCCCGCTGCAGAGTAGTGGTTCAACACTGCCATCTAGTGAATAAGAGCAGGTATAGCAATAAATGTTATCAGCAGAATGAATGTTTCTCGCAGCACTTTGCAAACAAAGTGTCCTAGAATATCGGATGTTTGCAAGCTCTAGGCAATGCCACCCCGAGTCATTGAGGACGGTGTAACCTGACGTAGAAGAGTTAGGCCCCCTGTCCACGACCGAGAATTTGCCGGCAGTAAATCGCCGGCGAATCACGCAGGCTGGAGCAGGCTAAAGTTTTCCATAGCATTGCTATGGAAAATGCTGGCCCCCGTGTCCACGGGCGGAGAATCATTGCGATTCTCCACTCGCGGCGGGCAATTCGCAGCATGCTGCGAATTGCCCTGATTCTCCACGATCAGCCTATCTATTAGATTAGGCTGACCGGAGTAGGAACAGGTGCGGCTGTGGACAGCCGGCCTTAGTATTGAAGCCCATTACAAGAATTTCTGGGGGCACACATTGCAGTAAACAATAGCAGTCTTTACTTGCAAGCTGAATTAGCAGTAGTCACATTAACTTGGCACACAGTTTCAGAATGTTGTAACAAAGTTTCAGTTCTGACTTGGCAACACTGCCTTGGCGTAACCCATTAAGGACCAAGCACTGTAAATGTACGGCGCTTGGCTCGGGCTTTAATCCTGGCCGAAAGTATATGTAAAGCGTGGGATTAAAGCTCCGGCTCATGCAATCTTGCAGGTCAGGTTCTCGGCTGTCAAACACATCCAAAGGAGAAGACTGAAGCCATTTCCTGCATGGAACCCAATGATCATCTGATTGCTGGTGATCCCCCGCTTGTCAGAGCTGCAGGGTCTTAGCAAACCCCCTAGCAGCTCTGACAGTGACTACTGTCACACTGAGTGGATGATCATCCCTGTAACTAGGACTCCTGTGGATGCTGCTCCTATGGAGGCTCCAGATACAGTGGAAAAGTATAAAATAAGTTAGAAAAAAAACAGCGTGAATGTCCCCAAGAGGGCTTATATGACGTCATGGAGGACGTAGATGTTAAAAAAATAGTTACAAAAGTAATTTTAAAGGATTACAGAATAATATATATATATGAAATAAATGCAGTCCTAAGCTCTCACTCATGACCTGAAGGTTGGGAGTTCAATCCTTGCAAGATTCAGGTAGCCATCTCAGGGTTGACTCAGCCTCTCATCCTTCCAAGGTCGGTAGAATGAGTACCCAGCTTGGTGGGGGGTAGCAAATAAATTACTTGAAAGCGCTGCGGAATAAGTTAGCGCCGTACAAACAACAAGAATTATTTTTTATTTGTTTAAAAAACAACCCACCGTCGCCACCAACATAAACCGTCGCCATATCCGCCCTGTAATCCGAGACTATGCAAATTATATATCAGAATATTCTAAACAAAAAAGAAAAAAATCAGTGAAGAAAGGTATTAAAAAACAGCCCTATATGCTACAAAAAAAACCGGAAATTACTTTAGCAGGCCAGGAAATAAAGAAGGGCCCTAAAACCGCCACATGGGTAACATTGCTAAAATGTGTCTGGTTTTTAAAGGGCTTAAAAGCCCTCATGCCATGAAGTCTCAGTCTCTTTATAGATCCACAGTCTGGTAGTCGTTTAGCAGGCCTGGCATTACTGCGGGCACTTCTAACTGTTCAGAGTGATATGCACTCGTGTCTTCACACCCCATAACGAGGGCCCATGCACCTTTTTAGATGTGTTGTTAAGGGGTTTTATTCTGATATATGCACCTTTTTATGGTGCTGTAATAGAAGCCTGACATGGGTTTTCTCTGCCATGCTAAGCAGGGGCTCGACTGTAATGACAACCGGGAACCAGCTCCAATGGTGGAGTCCATAAAAACAGATAATCTAATATGTTTAACCCTTTACATGCCACAGTCCATGTGACCATGGCATGTAAAAGGCTGACAGAGGGAGGGCCCTTCCTCTATTACCCATTATCCACAATGTAATCTTGGGGTCCCAATGGGTTAGTATAGCACCTAGAGGTTTGAAGATCACCTCTGGGTCTGATATCTACGGTGGCTTATTGTAGCATCATAGGGCCATATAATACACTATAATACTGAAGTATTGCAATGTACTATATCAATGCTGAAATATAGTGACATTCAAGTCCCCTAAGGACAAAAAAAAGTTAACAGTGCAAAACAAAAATAGTAAAAAAAAATGATAAAAAATAAAAAGTCAAAACCCCAACTTTCTTCCCTTAGGGCTTCTTTGCACAGACGTATTTGCGCATGCAATATGCAGAGAATAGAAACCCTTGATTTCAATGGCTTCATATATATTTCCTTATTTTACGTGCACATTTCTCGTGTGCGCAAAAAAATAGAACATACTCTATTTCGCAGTACCAAACCTTTTTTTGCGTGCATTTACACACCAAAAGGGCCCATATACGTCTAATGGGGTGCGCACGCAATACGCAAGGGGATGCGTGAAAAACAGTACAACACTGAGAAAAGAACATATCTGGACCTCATTAGGCTAAATAGCTTTTTAAATCAGGGTGGGGTGTGTTGTGTACGCATATGAACAGGCCCCGCGTGCGAAAAAAGTACAGTACATTGTGCTGACACACATACAAATCAACTTTGTCCATAGCACAAATATGTTGTGCTGAGGTGTGCGCACACACTTGTGTGAAGGAGCCCTTAGTATAAAGAAATAGTCACAAATTTGCTATTGCTGCTTTTGTAATGACCCAGGTTAAAAAGTTAGTACATTATTTAACCCGCATGCTACATGTTGTGAAAAAAGTATTGAAAACATGACAAAAATAGTTAATTTTCCATATCTTTCCTAAAAAAACATAATAGAAAGCAATCAAAAGGACATGTACTGTAGATCACCAAATGGTGCCATTGAAAAGTACAACTCATTCCCCCCCCCCCAAAAAAAAACAAAAAAACTAAACTCCTGCAGCATGGTTATCAGCGATAGATAAAAATTAGAGATGAGCGAACGTACTCGTCCGAGCTTGATATTCGTGCGAATCTTAGGGTGTTCGGGATGCTCGTTACTCTTAACGAGCACCACGCGGTGTTCCGGTTACTTTCAGTTTCCTCTCTGAGACGTTAGCGCGCTTTTCTGGCCAATTGAAACACAGGGAAGGCATTACAACTTCCCCCTGTGACGTTCAAGCCCTATACCACCCCCCTGCAGTGAGTGGCTGGGGAGATCAGATGTCACCCGAGTATAAAAGTCGGCCCCTCCCGCGGCTCGCCTCAGATGTCTTGTGAGTTAGCTGAGGGACAGTGGTATCGTGCTGGTGCTGCTATAGGGAGAGCGTTAGGAGTGAGTGTAGGCTACAAGAACCCCAACGGTCCTTCTCAGGGCCACATCTATCCGTGTGCAGTACTGTGGAGGCTGCTGTTAGCAGTGTTGCACAAAATTTTTTTTTTTCAAAATCGGCAGTCTGCAGAGCATTGCGCCTTGCAGTAATAGTCCAGGGACAGAAGTGGTGGTTAGGCAGGGAGAGTGTTAGTGAGTGTAGGCTTCAAGAACCCCAACGGTCCTTCTTAGGGCCACATCTATCCGTGTGCAGTACTGTGCAGGCTGCTGTTAGCAGTGTTGCATATTTTTTTCTTTTCAAAATCGGCTGTGCAGAGCATTGCGCCTTGCAGTAATACTACAGGGAGAGAATTGTGTAGGCAGGGCCAGAAGACATATATTATTGATTGAATATAGTGAGTGGGCCCTCCGTTTCCAAAAAAGGGAAAAATTGTATTTGTCCTGCAGGCTTGCGCCAATTTATTTCCTGCCTGGGAAAAGTAACCGCTGTGCTGCACTTCATATAACTGCATTTCTGTGCAACACATATCTTATCTGATTGAATATAGTCAGTGGGCCCTCCGTTTCCCAAAAAGGGAAACATTCTATTTGTCCTGCAGGCTTGCGCCAATTTATTTCCTGCCTGGGAAAAGTAACCGCTGTGCTGCACTTCATATAACTGCATTTCTGTGCAACACATATCTTATCTGATTGAATATAGTCAGTGGGCCTTTTCTTTTTAAAAAAAGGGAAACATTCTATTTGGCCTGCCTCTGTCAGTCCTCAGCGTTCTGTGTACGTGTGTGGTGGGTGGAGATAGTAAACAAATCATACGCAGCCAGCTACGTTTAACAGCAGGCTTGCGCCAATTTATTTCCTGCCTGGGAAATCAAATCACTGGTAATACACCATGCTGAGGGGTAGGGGTAGGCCTATAGGACGGGGACGCGGGCGAGGACGCGGAGGCCCAAGTCAGGGTGTGGGCACAGGCCGAGCCATTCCGGTGGCCAGGGGTAGAGGCAGGGCCAGACCGAATAATCCACCAACTGTTTCCCAAAGCGCCCCCTCGCGCCATGCCACCCTGCACAGGTCAAGGTGCTCTACGGTCTGGCAGTTTTTCACAGAGACGCCTGACGACCGACGAACAGTGGTGTGCAACCTTTGTCACGCCAAGATCAGCTGGGGAGACACCACCACCAGCATGCGCAGGCATATGATGGCCAAGCACCCCACAAGGTGGGACGATGCCCGTTCACCGCCTCCGGTTTGCACCACTGCCTCTCCCCCTGTGCCCCAATCCCCCTCTGAGGACACAGGCACTACCGTCTCCTGGCCTGCACCCACACCCTCACCTCCGCTGTCCTCGGCCCCATCCAGCAATGTCTCTCAGCGTAGCGTCCAGACGTCGCTAGCGCCACAAGAACGACGCCACGCACCCGCACGCTCAAGCGTTAAACGTGCACATTGCAAAATTGATCAGCCTAGAGATGCTGCCGTATAGGCTTGTGGAAACGGAGGCTTTCAAAAGCATGATGGCGGCGGCGGCGGCCCCGCGCTACTCGGTTCCCAGTCGCCACTACTTTTCCCGATGTGCCGTCCCAGGCCTGCACGACCACGTCTCCCGCAACATTGTACGCGCCCTCACCAACGCGGTTACTGCCAAGGTCCACTTAACAACAGACACGTGGACAAGCACAGGCGGGCAGGGCCACTATATCTCCCTGACGGCACATTGGGTGAATTTAGTGGAGGCTGGGACCGAGTCAGAGCCTGGGACCGCTCACGTCCTACCCACCCCCCGAATTGCGTGCCCCAGCTCGGTGGTGGTATCTGCGGGGGTGTATGCTTCCTCCACTAAACCACCCTCCTCCTCCTACGCAACCTCTGTCTCGCAATCAAGATGTGTCAGCAGCAGCAGCACGTCGCCAGCAGTCGGTGTCACGCGGCGTGGCAGCACAGCGGTGGGCAAGCGTCAGCAGGCCGTGCTGAAACTACTCAGCTTAGGAGAGAAGAGGCACACGGCCCACGAACTGCTGCAGGGTCTGACAGAGCAGACCGATCGCTGGCTTGCGCCGCTGAGCCTCCAACCGGGCATGGTCGTGTGTGACAACGGCCGTAACCTGGTGGCGGCTCTGCAGCTCGGCAGCCTCACGCACTTGCCATGCCTGGCCCATGTCTTTAATTTGGTGGTTCAGCGCTTTCTGAAAAGCTACCCCCACTTGTCATACCTGCTCAGAAAGGTGCGCCAGATCTGCGCACATTTCCGCAAATCACGCACGCATGCTGCCACCCTGCGGACCCTGCAACATCGGTTTAATCTGCCAGTGCACCGACTGCTGTGCGACGTGCCCACACAGTGGAACTCTACGCTCCACATGTTGGCCAGACTCTATGAGCAGCGTAGAGCTATAGTGGAATACCAACTCCAACTTGCGCGGCGCAGTGGGAGTCAGCCTCCTCAATTATTTACAGAAGAGTGGGCCTGGTTGGCAGCCATCTGCCAGGTCCTTGGAAAATTTGAGGAGTCTACCCAGGTGGTGAGCGGCGATGCTGCAATCATTAGCGTCACCATTCCTCTGCTATGCATCTTGAGAAGTTCCCTGCAAAGCATAAAGGCAGATGCTTTGCGCTCGGAAACAGAGCCGGGGGAAGACAGTATGTCGCTGGATAGTCAGAGCACCCTCCTGTCTATATCTCAGCGCGTTCAGGAGGAGGAGGAGGAGCATGAGGAGGATAAGGAGGAGGGGGAAGAGACAGCTTGGCCCACTGCTGACGGTACCCATGCTGCTTGCCTGTCATCCTTTCAGCGTGTATGGCCTGAGGAGGAGGAAGAGGAGGAGGAGGAGGAGGATCCTGAAAGTGATCTTCCTAGTGAAGACAGCCATGTCTTGCGTACAGGTACCCTGGCACACATGGCTGACTTCATGTTAGGATGCCTTTCTCGTGACCCTCGCGTTACACGCATTCTGGCCACTACGGATTACTGGGTGTACACACTGCTCGATCCACGGTATAAGGAGAGCCTTTGCACTCTCATTCCCGAAGAGGAAAGGGGTTCGAGAATGATGCTATACCACAGGGCGCTGGTGGACAAACTGATGGTAAACTTCCCATCCGACAGCGCTAGTGGCAGAAGGCGCAGTTCCGAGGGCCAGGTAGCAGGGGAGGCGCAGAGATCAGGCAGCATGTACAGCGCAGGCAGGGGAACATTCTCCAAGGCCTTTGCCAGCTTTATGGCTCCCCAGCAAGACTGTGTCACCGCTCCCCAGTCAAGGCTGAGTCGGCGGGAGCACTGTAAAAGGATGGTGAGGGAGTACGTAGTCGATCGCACAACCGTCCTCCGTGACGCCTCTGCCACCTACAACTACTGGGTGTCGAAGCTGGACACGTGGCCTGAACTCGCGCTGTATGCCCTGGAGGTGCTTGCTTGTCCTGCGGCTAGCGTCTTGTCGGAGAGGGTGTTTAGTGTGGCTGGGGGAATCATCACGGATAAGCGTACCCACCTGTCAACCGACAGTGCCGACAGGCTTACACTCATCAAGATGAACAAAGCCTGGATTTCCCCAGACTTCTCTTCTCCACCAGCGGACAGCAGCGATACCTAAGCAATACGTAGGCTGCACCCGCGGATGGAAGCATCTCTCACCATCCAAAACGGGGACATTTCTGCTTCATCAATCTGTGTATAATATTCCTCCTCCTCCTCCTCCTCCTCCTCCTCCTCCTCCTCCTCCTCCTGCTCCTCCTCCTGCTCCTCCTCCTGAAACCTCACGTAATCACGCCGAACGGGCAATTTTTCTTAGGGCCACAAGGCTCACTCATATAATTTTTCTAAACAATTTTTATACGTTTCAATGCTCTTAAAAGCGTTGAAACTTTAACTTGAACCAATTTTTCGTTAAACTGGGCTGCCTCCAGGCCTAGTTACCACTTAAGCCACATTAACCAAAGCGATTAATGGGTTTCACCTGCCCTCTTGGTTGGCCATGGCCAATTTTTTGGATGTACATTAGTACTGTTGATACAGCAATTCTTGTGGGCCCTCGCCTACAGTGTAATCAAATGAATTTTTAGCCCACCTGCATTACAGCTGACGTTACATCCGCTGTGTTGGGCAATGCAATGGGATATATTTATGTACCGCCGGTGGCTTCCTGGCACCCACCCATGCTGTGGGTCCACAGGGAATTATAAATGCATCTGTTTCCACATCTAAAGAACCCCAGTCTGACTGGGGCATGCAGTGTGGGCCGAAGCCCACCTGCATTAAGCACGACATTACTACCTCAGCTGTGTTGGGCAATGCAATGGGATATTTTTATGTACCGCCGGTGGGTTCCAGGGAGCCACCCATGCTGTGGGTCCACAGGGACTTCACAATAGGGAGTTGTACCTGCCTGTGTCTATGAATTAAAAACCGCGGTCTGACTGGGGCATGCAGACACCTTGACAGAATGAATAGTGTGTGGCACATAGGTTCCCCATTGCTATGCCCACGTGTACAGCATTGTGGGCTATCGCCCCGCCCCTTTTAAAGAGGGTCGCTGCCTAGCCGTGCCAACCCTCTGCAGTGTGTGCCTGCTTTTCCTCATGGCAGACGCACTTATAAATAGACATGAGTGTGGCGTGGCATGAGGGCAGCTGAAGGCTGGGCAGGGACAGTTTGGTGTGCGCTGTGGACACTGGGTCGTGGGGGGGGTGGTTGGTCAGCATGTAACCCAGGAGAAGTGGCAGCGGAGTGTCCTTGCAGGCAGTGATTGTGCTTTGTTGGAGGTAGTGTGGTGCTTAGCTAAGGTATGCATTGCTAATGAGGGCTTTTCAGAAGTAAAAGTTGTTGGGAGGGGGGGGGGGCACTCTTGCCGGTATTGTGGCTTAATAGTGGGACCTGGGAACTTGAGATGCAGCCCAACATGTAGCCCCTCACCTGCCCTATCCGTTGCTGTGTCGTTCCCATCACTTTCTTGAATTGCCCAGATTTTGACACAAGGAAACCTTAGCGAGCATCGGCGATATACAAAAATGCTCGGGTCGCCCATTGACTTCAATGGGGTTCGTTACTCGAAACGAACCCTCGAGCATCGCGAAAATTTCGTCCCGAGTAACGAGCACCCGAGCATTTTGGTGCTCGCTCATCTCTAATAAAAATACATCTGTTATTGAAAAAGTATTAAAAAGTTGCAAAACAAAAGCGATATAAATTAGGTATTGATGTAATTGCACTGACCTGCAGAATTAAACATATTATTTATGCGGCATGATGAATGTCATTAAAATAAAACAACAATGACAGAATTGCAGATTTAGTTCATCTTGCCTCTAGAAAAACATGGAATAAAAAGTGATTAAAATGTTTTATGTTCCCAAATATGCGATGAATGAATACTAGCGCTCATCCCACAAAAAACAAGCAAATAGTTTAGAAAAAGAAAATGTTTTTTGTGTATAAAAATAGTAAAACATAAAAACCGGAATAAACTTTGTAGCGCCGGAATCGTGCTGACTCCAAGAATAATTATTTATTCTGCACGCTAAATGCCGTAAAAATGAAAGCCAAAAAACAAATGGCAGAACTTATTTTTTTCCCCAATCCGCACATACATTATATGTACCCCAAAATGATCCTATGGTATTATTGTACCTTGTCACCACTGGAAGTTAGGGGTGGTGACAAGGTGCCAGCTGTCAAAGAATTTAGTAATGCCCCCAGCTGCTGACTGGCTGGGGGGCATTACTAAATTCAGACAGGGCAGGAGGACAGCAACGAGGCAGGTAGCGGCCGCGCAGCCAGAGGCAGAGACACTGGAGAACACTGGCCACTGCCATTCTGCAACGGCATCAAGACAGTGGTGATGCTGGGAGCAGTGGCACACACAAAGGCACCAGAGGACACCGGCGAGGCTGGGAGCGCCGGCCTCTTCAATACTGCAAGTGGGGAAGACAACCGCGGAGTGGCGGGTGAGGCAGAAGCGGCGGGGACAGCTGCAGCATCTGTACTGCTTTTTGCCTGCCCTGGAGGGTTAGGGTTAGGTTTCCTATTAGGCTTACATTTATAGCTGTGAAGGCTTCTGCATTTACAGCTATAAATGTAAGCCTAACTGTAAAACTTATCCCTATCCCTAAACCTCCAGGGCAGGCAAAAAGCAGTACAGACACTGCAGCTAGGACCTTCAAGGACCTTACAAAAGTCACCCAATCGGGAGCTAGGGATGTAACAGGGGCATTCCTCCATCCAAGTCCGGTCAAACCCCTAGCTTTTGATGGTGACAAGATACAATAATATCTGATACTATTAAACAATACAACTCCCATTAAAGTCAAAGGGAGTAAAAATTGGGTTAAATAATTTGCCCTCCAGAAGGTCCCCAATGCAAGCAAAGCCTTCAAAAAAGCATGGGAATACAGTTACACATCTTGGAAATACTGGGCTCTTCCCACAAAATGGTCAAAACAGTGTACAGTGGTGTAGGGGTTAAGCATAGCACATTGGTTTCACTGAAGACAAAAAAAAAGGCCAACATTAGGTCTCCTAGATCAAAAATTATGCCAATGAGGACAGCAGGTGTGCTGCTTGGTTTAAGAGCAATGGCATACATTTTTTCAAGAGGAAATTCTACCAGGTGAAGACAACACTCAAGCACGGACCTTCTCCAAGGAACAGCTGTAGAGCCACAGAGGTTTCTTGTGCTTCAGAACATTTTTGTTTTGGGAGGAGGAGGAGGAAACGTGACGGAAGCAGGAGAGCAGCAGCTGTTACACCACCAGCAGCAACAGCACCTTGAAGACAGAGTGTGCTCCTCGTGAAAACATAAGAGCTGTAGCTCCGTATTTTCATATTTTTTCATTTGCGGTGAAGTAGAGAGGAGAAAACATGGTAGAAGCAGGTGAAGGAGGAGAGCATCACCTTGAGAACACAGTGTGGTCTTTGATATAAATTTATGCTCAGTCATATGCGAGTACAAATTGCCAGTGTGCTAACCAATCAGTAGAGTCTGCCATCGGGGGTGCAGAAGTCCGGTGAAATGCACGCCTGGGTCATTTTCTTAACGTCAGGTAATCCACATTGTCTGTGGACAGGCAAGTGCGTCTGTCAGTTATCACACCCCTTTCTGATAGCACACCGGCAGTGGAGCAGGCAAGCATCTCTAAAGCATGTTGTGTGAGCTCTGACCACTCGTCCAGCTTAGACACCCAGAAGTCAGAGGGGACAATGCCTCGCCTGTGTACACCCATGTGGATGCTGACATACACCCCCATCATGGATAAGTGCTGCCTGTAACTGTCCTACCTGTGCTGTTGTTGCAGGCTGAAAAAACTATACCATACCTCTGTTAAACTTCCCCGATTGGCGGTATTGGTGCTGCTGCAGCAGATTCCTGCTCATCTACCATGAGACACGGAGCTGCGATCCATTGCGCATTAATCCCCGCGGCCACGGGGAAATGCTCTGCTCAAGCTGCTTAACACTCTGTCCTGATACTGCTACATTTTTACGTCCCTCTCCACTGCCAGAATGAGATTTGTCATTTTGGCCTAGTAAGAGGATGATCTGATGTTTTGATGTGGGCTATGCGACGGTCCTTCTAGAAGCACTGCAGTATAAACGCACTCACAAATGCCTAAGGGTGATGGCCAAGATATCCTCTGGCTAAACCAACCATCCACATAGAATAGCTGCGGTTAGTGATGGATAGAAGGAACATTGCGTAGCCCCTCTCCTGGACCCGTATTATCCCCCCTCCTCCTCTATATTTCTCCCATCGGTATAGAATCACGTTGGAGAAGACGCCCCCCCCTTTCTTGTCCAAAGTCACCCTCCCTGCAGTGTTGAGTAATGGCGAACTGGCCAGACAGTTGTGATATTAGTATCCCTTCCTCTTCCTCCTGAAGCCTTGTAGCATCTGTTGCAGCAGGCCATACAGCATCTGCTAACGGCATACACCATCTGGTTCTCCGTGATCGCTCTCTGTTGCTGATGGCCGCTCTTCTCTCATCATGTGCGGTTTCAAAGACTGCTCAGGCTGCACAAGTCCTGTGAGCGGACCTAGCTGTGGGCCTGATGTTAGTGTTGCTGTGACTAGTAGTAGCTGATGGTGACGGTACGGCCCTTATGTTTACCTAACATGATATGATTCTGGAAGACCATTGAATGTCTGCTGACATGGTAGGTGAGGCTCTGAATACTTTAAGAGAAAGTGTTGGGTCCATAATTCAAGATCATCTGGACATCAGGAAGGTGTTTGCCAAGTGGGTTGTGAAATGTCTGTCAACAGATCAAAAGCGCCCAAGTGGTGCAATCCCGGGGAATTCTGGAGCATTTTCATCAGGAAGTTGATGATTTTGATGATGTCTCAAATAATGGATGGAATGTGGATTTTCATGTATGGTCCTGAGTGAAGAGAGTGTAGATGTTATCATCCAAGATGATGGTGTCCTTCATCTAGGAAAAAGATGGGATACTACTTGTAGAATACCTTCCAAAGGGGTGTACTACCACAGCTGGGTATTACACAACACTAATGGATAAATTGAAGGAGGAATTGAAATCAAAAAGACGCTGAAAGTTGACCCAAGGAGTGGTGTTCTTGCGCAACAATGCCTCACCTTACACAGTGCCCATCACTCAGAGCAAACCGGTTGACCTGAACTTTGAGGTGTAGGATCATCCTCCTTATTCATCTGGCACCCTCAGACTATCATCTATTTTCTAATTTGAAGAAACGCCTCAAATAACCAAATTTCCCTCCATTTGTGACACAATTACAGTGGCTGACAACCAAAGGAGTTCTATCTGGATGTGTTGAAGAAGTTGCAACACCGCAGTCAGAAGTGCATTGACATCCGGGGGGACTATATAAAAAAACTGTGAAATGTCATTGTTTTATGTCAATTTTTTGTGGTCAAAGCCGCAAACTTATCAGCATCCCCTTGTAGCACACAATGTTCTACCGAACGGAGGGGTGAAGTGAAGGATGGGAGGGGGATGGAACTGCCACCACTGATCATCACAGAAGAAAATTGTACATCTTACAAAATTCTGTCTGACTTTGGATATTATTGCAAGAGTCATGGGACTTTACTGAAAATGGGATTTCTACTGCCCCCACTGAGCTCAATAATAAATCTGTCCTCAGAAAGCTCCCTCTAGTGGTGGCTCCAGGCCAAAAGAACTTAGCCATTTAGCATTACGGCTATACAGAAGATTTGGAGCGCTACACGAAAAAACCCAGAGCTCCAACCTCTATAAAGATAAACTATGAAGCTAGCACAGAAGGCCGAATGTAAAAACTAAATTGTGTTCAAGTTACGCTTTAAACTTTATTAAACGCCCCCCTGCAATCTTCAGATGTGATATGCTGAATACTCTGCAGCTCCTTGCCTTCCTAGTCTTGGAGACATGACATATACAAGCCACGGAGCATCTCAAGGAGAACAGCAGAAGATAATTCTTCCCCTCTACTTAGAGCAGTCAGTAGGGACCGTGTAACCTTGGTGATGACTCTTTCCATTGACTCAAGATCTGCCAACTTCATCCACTTCATTAAAGAAGACAAAAGATCCTTGTGAGGAGAAATATTAACATTTCTTTGATGTGGATGTTCCTTACTTTGAACTGGGTGCCGGATATTCACTATGTTAATTGCAAAAAAAAATTTAATAGAATTTAAAGGGGTTTTCCACTTCACATTGTCTGTGTTCGGCAGCCAACTCCCTGGACAGCGAGCAGACCTCAACTGATCCTGCTAAGTATTCATTTCCCTCGCAACTTCCATACATAATGCACAGGTATTCATGTACTTATCTGTGTATTCACGTATTCATGGCTGACCCCCCCCCCCCCACCTCCCACCCCCTACCTCCCCCACGCCCCTCACACACACACTTCTAATGGTTATATTATCAGAATTTGCCTAAAACATTTGCAGTCAGCAAAAAGAGAAGCTTTGCAATAATCACATATTCTCATATAGCAGAGACTGGCTGATATATACAGAACCACCACCAGGGGGAGCATACATTACAAAAATTACACTCTATTACAACAGAAACTGGCTGTTAATGCTACGGGACGTAAACTTATGCTTTGTGGATGGCATGGGCTCAGAAGTGACTTGACAGCCGACCCCCTAGCTGCAACAGTGGGGATCAGTCAGAACACCAATCCCTGTTGTTAGCCCCTTACATGCCACAATCAATGTAGATCGTGGCATGTAAAGAGTTCACAGAGGGAGCGCAGATTCTATGTGGCATCATCAGCTTTCCACTATGTCATTGCGGAGGGCTGATGGATGGCCATGGCAACCTTATTCCAGGCCATAGCATCTGGGCCTGCCATGGCCTGTGATTGCTATTGTAAGGG
Organism: Eleutherodactylus coqui; assembly: GCF_035609145.1. NCBI lineage: Eukaryota > Metazoa > Chordata > Amphibia > Anura > Eleutherodactylidae > Eleutherodactylus > Eleutherodactylus coqui. The sequence continues at coordinate 37,152,067 of NC_089843.1, forward strand.
ATAATGCATTGCAGTACAGAAGTACTGCATGGCATTATCATAGCGATCAGAGCTTTGCTAGTTCAGGTTTCGTACAAGGACATAAAAAATGTAAAACAAAAAATTAAAATAGTTTTAACAAGTACATATAAAAATACTAACAAGAAAACCTTTTTTGTACGCTTTTCCCTCTTTGTATAAAACAAAAATGGGAGTGTAGCTTGGCCGCGGATGTGAATGGCTGTCTTACTGCAGAGCTCCTGAATCACCATGGCTCTAAAGCGACTGCAAAGCTACGCAATAGCTGAATGGACGTCACCTGCTGCCCAACCATGCCGGATGCTACAGAGAGGAAGACGACCTTCATCCAACCCAGAGAGGCTGATCAATTTCTTCTTCTCTCAATCCCCAGCGCAGGTCCAAGATGGTGAGGTCAGAAGCTTACGTGGAGGCTCCCTTGTATCTGAGCTTGCCAAGCGCTCACATGCCAAATCCGATGGGTCGAGGCGAGGATCCAGCTCCAAACCACTGCTCGATGAAGGCTTTCAGCATTACCTCGCAAATTTGCTTGATAAACCCAAAGGAAAATCCCACAAAATCCAGGCAAGAGTTCCTGAAAAACCCGGTCATCCTCATCAGCTCCCCCACCGCATGGTGGATGCAGCCTCTTCTCCTTCGGCCAGCGAAACAGAGACAAAGGATGAGCTCTCCAAGGAGACAACCGGATGCAGAGGTGATTGACCAAAGTTCTTCTAAAGCTATATCACCCACCATCACAAATGTTTTTGGTGAAATTCCTGTCATTGACATATCAGTGACTGATACCACCATGAAATCGATGCTGAAAGCCTTACAACTTTCCTGGCAATCTAACTTTGCTCAACTTATGCAACTCCTTAACTCGGCAATCGCTGAAGTTGAAAATAGAATTACCCAAGTGGGAACTAAAATAACAGAATTTGCATCATCACACAATAATCTAATAGACCCACACAACGATTTGGAATCAGAACTTAATAACTTCTAAATAAAGTGGCGAACCTGGAGGACGGGTCATGCCGCCATAATATCAAGTTCAGAGGGATTCCAGGAGCAGAAGTGATGCATTATTTGCAAAACCTCATGAAACCAGATTGTTCCGTACAAGATCTCATAACTGATAGAGCACATAGACTCCCCCAACCCAAACATCGGGCAGACCATATACCCATAGATGTCTTGGCCCGTATTCATTTTTCCCATGTTAAGGAAAAACTCTTAGAGGCGGCTAGGAAAATATGTGCATTACCTGCACCTTGTCAAACACTATTTCTGTTTATGGATTTGTCTGAAGCAACTATGGTGCAAAAACATCAATTGCCCCCAATTACCACAATGCTTGTATACAAATGGGGATTCCCTGTGCCCAGAGGCGTAACTTGAAGCTCCTGGGCCCCAATGCAAAATCTGTAACAGGGCCCCCAACTATAATGCTTTATTCATAGTAATGGACTGCCTATAATGGAGAAGAGAGGCCTTATGGGCCCCCTAAGGGTCCTGGGCCTGGGTGCAACCGCATCCCCTGCTTCCCCTATAGTTACGCCCCTGCCTGTGCCCCTACTGATAACCCACAACAACATTACTTTGGTTATCAAGTCGCTGGATGAAGGAATCAACTTCTTGCGTCAACGGACTTGGACATTTTCCTGCCCACTAGAGACCCCAAACAAACCACTCAACACCTGCCAGAGGAATGGCACGCCGCGCGGTCTCGCAAACAAGATCATCGTTAACTGTTGAATCTGCCCTGTTGATGTGAGTTAATGACTCATTCAAAATTCGGCTACACCAGAGAACTTTTATCCCCACGTATGGTTCTCAGCTGCAGGGGAGCTGCTACGTCTTCCTTCCCATTCGCCAGTTTGTGGCTGTTACTGTTGTGTCTTCTTGTTCTTCCTTTTCTTTCTCCATTAGTAATAAAGTATCGTTAAATGTTAAGGGGCTTAATGGCCTACAAAAAAGTGCATTGATGTGAGTAGAATGTTAAAAACTTATCCCCGGATATTTTTTTGTGCACAAGAACACACATACTGTTGAGAGATGCCTTCCACATAAACATCCTAGATATCCCACAATGTTTCAATCTCACTTTACTACTAAATCAAGAGATGTTCTAATTGCGATAAAACACTATGTGGCATTTCAGCGCATCCCAGAGATAATAGAGCCACAAGGCAGATTTGTTACATGAGTCTGTGCCGTAAACAACACAATATACACGCTAGCTTCAATCTATGCCTAACAAAAAACAAAGAAGTTTCACGCATTAAATTTTACGTATCCTTTTAAAATGTAAACAAGGCAAATTACTCATTTGTGGTGATTTCAATGCAGTATCTAACAACATTTATACCACCTCGAAATTGGGCAATCAAGCTCAACTTTTAAGGGACATATGGTGGAAGAAAGAATTCTTCAACATTTGACGAGCAATGCACAGCTTTGAGCGAGATCACCGCTTCCACTCCCATGTCCATAAGAGTTCCTCAAGGACCGATATGTTCATACTAGATAGAAATATACTACTACTCTCGACAATCGAAACGATCACTTGGTCCGATCATGGGATGGGATGATTTAGTGATCCTGCACTGAGCAGGAGGTTGGACCCGATGACCCTGGAGGTCCGTTCCAACTCTACCAATCTAGGATTCTATGATCATGCCACTATCTCATTGACTTTAGCTGTACAATATAACCAACTACTAACATATGTCTAGCGTAGTAATGACTATTGTCACAAGTGGAACATACTAACAACTTAGAGAGAGACTTAAAGGGGTTGTCTCGCGGCAAACCTCAAAATTTTACCTTACCTCATTCCCCCTGTCACCCCCCCTGGCATAAAATAGCAAATGAAAGCGGTTTTTAAACCGCTTGCTACTCACCGATCCGATGAAATAAGGACTTTAAAAAATCTTCTCCCAAAGATGGCCGCCGGTCCTTTCCCAGGGATGCACTGCGGTTTTCTCCCATGGTGCACCGCGGGTCTTCTCCCATGGTGCACCATGGGCTCTGTGCGTTCCATTGCCGATTCCAGCCTCCTGATTGGCTGGAATCGGCACACGTTACGGGGCGGAGCTACGATGACCAGCTCTCCGGCACGAGTGGCCCCATTCACCAGGCAGAAGACCGCACAGTGCAAGCGTGTCTAAAAAAGCAAGAAGACATCAGAATTAGACGGATCCATGGCGACGGGGACGCCAGCAACGGAGCAGGTAAGTGAATAACTTCTGTATGGCTCATATTTAATGCACGATGTATATTACAAAGTGCATTAATATGGCCATACAGAAGTACTTAACCCCACTTGCTGCGGTGAGACAACCCCTTTAAAGGAAGACTATTCACAAGACAATCCCCGATATGAATCCTCATATCTTATCGAACTCCAACAAATCATTTATAAGAGGTTCCTTTATTAGAATAGGTCACTACATGAAGAAGGACTAAAACCCTAAATAACTTATCTAACCCCTTAGTGACCAAGCCTGTTTGCGCCTTGGTGGCAGAGCCAAATTTTGGAAATCTGACATGTGTCACTTTAACAAAGAAATACCCCAGAAAAGGTTTTGAATATCCAAGTGATTCTGACATTGTTTTTTCGCCACATGTTGTACTTCATTTAGGTGGTAAATGTAGACCAATAGAATTTGTGTCTATTTATTAAAAGCGCCGAAATTGGGGAAATTTTGAAAAAAAATTGTCATTTTTTTCACATTTTCAATTGCAATATCTCAAATATGTGCAAACATACTGTACAAGTTTTTGATAAGATATAAATTTCCATCTGTTTACTTTATTCTGGATGCACGTTTGAAAAAGTTTAGTTTTTTTAAACTATTTAGGAGACGTGCAAATTTAACATTTTGAGGAACATTTTGTTTTCCTACACCAAGCCAAGATTGCAAAGCCTCAAAGGTGTCAGAATGATAGATACGCCCACAAATGACCCCATTTTAAAAGCTACACATTTTAATGTATTCTCTGAGGGGTCATGAGTAGAGATGAGCGAGCACCAAAATGCTCGGGTGCTCGTTACTCGAGTCGAACTTTCAGTGATGCTCGAGAGTTCGTTTCGAGTAACGAACCCCATTGAAGTCAATGGGCGACTCGAGCATTTTTGTATATGACTGGTGCTCCGCTAAGGTTTTCATTTGTAAAAATCTTAGCAAATAACCAAAGTCACGTAAAGAACACAGAAATGGATAGGGCAGGCGAGGAGCAACATGCAGGGCTGCATTTCGGGCTCCGAGGTCTCACTATTAAGCCACAATAGTGGCAAGAGTGAGACCCCCCCCCTCCCCCGCACTGTCAGCATAACGATCGTTCTCCTCTGCCACAGCTGTAACAGCTGTGGCAGAAAAAAACGATGTTAGCCCATTGAATTCAATGGAGCCGGCAATACATTGAAAGCAATGGGCTGCCGGCGAGCGCGGGATGAATTTTCGGGAAGGGCTTAAAAATATAAGCCCTTACTTAAAAAAGAAAGATTTTAGTGTAAAAAAGAATAAAAATGCAGGCACTCTCTTCAATGGAGCCGCTGCTGCTGCCGGCGACTCCATTGAAGACAATGGTCCGCTGGCACACCTGAATTATTTTTCAGGGAAGGGCTTTACATATAAGCCATTCCCTGGAAATGAATTAAAAGTGCTTTAAAAAACAAAAAAAAAATAGATACTCACCTCCCTTCAGCTGCCGGGGCACAGCCGCGTGTTCTCCTGCTGTCCCCTGCACTGTGGTGCTGAACTGCTGTCATTCAGCTGAGAGCTGCGCTGAGCCAATCAGAGGCAGCATTCACTCACCCATTCATGAATTCATGAATGGGTGTGAGTGAGATGTGCCTCTGATTGGTCAGGCTGTGACCAATCAGGGGCATGTCTGACTCACATTCCCTTCACACCCACTGCAGGCCAGCCGCGCTGAACTCCGTCTGCCGGGACAAGGTGAGTATATATATATTTTTTATTTTTACACATTTCTGGATGAATTGCAGGGAAGGGCTTATATATTTAACCCCTTCCCGACAATTCATCCCGCGATCGCCGGCAGCCCATTGCTTTCAATGGAGCCGGCTGTATTGCCGGCTCCATTGAATTCAATGGTCAGTGCTCGTTTAATCGAGACGAGTACCGCGTGGTACTCGTCTCGAGTAACGAGCATCTCGAGCACCCTAATACTCGAACGAGCATCAAGCTCGGACGAGTATGCTCGCTCATCTCTAGTCATGAGTATTTTGACCCCACAGTTTGTTTTCAGGAGTGAATGCAATTTAGAGGAGAAAAAAATAAAATTACATATTTTTGCAAATATGTCATTTTCTGAACATTCAGAACATTTCAGAACATGTGATTTTTTTTTCTATAGTGCACATAAAAATGATTTTGCACCCCAAAATGGATACCCCTGTTTGTCCCGTGTTCAGAAACATACCCAGTGTGGCCCTAATATTATGTCCATATGCACAAAGAGGGCCCAAACTGAAAAGAGGAGCCGGTGGCTTTTAGAACAGACATTTTGCTTGAAGGCGTTTTAGGCCCCATTGCCCACTTGTAGAGCTCTTGAACGGCCAAAACAATGGAGAACCCCCACAAATGACCCCATTTTGAAAAATAGAACCCTTAACGCATTCATCTAGGGTAGTACTGCGTATTTGATTGCACAGTTTTTGAATGACTCCAAGCAAAGCAGAACGAAAAAATTATGATTTTCATTTTTTTGACGATTGTCATTTTAAAAACAGTTTTTTTGTACAGCACACATAGGAATGAAGACTTGCACCCCAAATGGATACCCCTCTCTGTCCTGTATTCAGAAACAGACCCATTGTGGCCCTAATCTTATGTCCGTATGCACAATGGGGCCTAAACTGAAAAGAGCATTACACTTCAACTCTTTTTTTATCTTTTACATGATCGCCATTATCCGTTGGATTGGGGCAGTCACGCGACCGGGGACCGCTCATTGTGGCCCTCGGTAACTGCTACAGGCTCTCGGCTACCTTTAGTAGCCAGGAGCACGGAGATTTTAAATTTCCTGGGCCCTCCCCAGCTTCTGCGCTTGCGTCCCACATTTTGGCGATGGGCGCATGTGCCAAAGCTGGGGATAGGTCCGCGGATAAGGATCACATAGGGGGACATTGCCGGTGGCCTTAGGTGTGTAATATCACCTCCTCTCACAGTTCGGATCCCTGACGGGAGGTGAAACTTTAGGTTTTTTTTCTTTTACATGATCGCTGTTATCCATTGGATAACATTGATCATGTGACAAAGAACCATGTACTGCAGCTCCCCGTGAGATCTCCAGGCTCTCGGCTACGTTTAGTAGCCAGGTGCAGGGAGATTTTAAATTACCCGGGCAATCTATTTTGGCGACGGTCGCGTGCGCAGAAGCCGGGGTAAGGTCCACGGATAAATCTGGGGGCCTTAGGTACGTAATTTCATCTCCCCTCATAGACATGATCCATGAAGGGAGATGAAACTTAAACTTTTTTTTTCTTTTACACATTTTTTTTAACTTTAAATGATCACTGTTATCTATTGCAGAAGGCAACGTCAGGTCCGGGAAGGACCAGAAGATCGCGGGACATCGCATAGGACAGCGGTGAGTCCTTTCAACTCCCCTCATGGATCATGAGGGGAGCTGAATCTTTAACTTTTATTTACAGTTTTATGTGACCGCGGGTATCCGGTGGATACCAGGGATCAGGTGGTCTGGGGGGAAGCTCCCGCAGCCCCCCATGACAGCTTCAGGTTGTTGGCTACCTCCAGTCACGTCCTCAGCCCACATAGCTTTAATTCCCAGAGCAAGTGTGTTTTAACGCCCCTGGGGATTAAAGCCCACTAAAGCAGGACATAAAAAGTCTATGGGGTGATCACTATGGGGTTAATCCTCAGGGCAAGCGTGTTTTTACAGCCCTGAGGATTAAAGACCACCTAGCCAGAAAGTAAAAAAGGCAATGGGACGGTTACTGAGGGGTTATTAAAATAAAAGGTCTCGAAACCCAAAACAGAGTCACCTCAACAGTCTGAAGAGCTCTTTCAAAACAGACACAAAGTTCGAAGTCCCCTATGTGAGAGATGCCATATTATTTTCTACCCTCCATCGTGTCTTGTATCCTGCTCTTCTTTCCCATCCCTCTAGCTTTCCTTTGCACATGATATTATGATCCCAGGAATGCAGGGCCATTTATAGAGGTCTCATGAGAAACTGTTTCAAGAGACGTCCTGCCTTCAGAGACGTCAATGCGCTTGCTGGGTTTTTAAAAACCAATGATAATAAATGAATTAAAATAAATGATGCATATTTACAAGTAAGACATCTTCTAGCCTCGCTTCAAATGTCTTTGTCTAATAACCATATAAATTCTTTTATTTATTAACTAATAAAGCAGACGACTTCCTATCACATTTAATGCTGTGTGTGATTTGTAAGCTTCCTCAACCATTAACTCTTAGAATTTGGCCACCTGAAAACATACCAACTAGTTAATACCTGCTACAAAATTATGAAAGGAAACTAAAAAAGATTAAACTCAATTCTAGATTTGTTATGTAGCGAATAGTAAGCTACTGGCATCACGTCTTAAAGCCCAACATTTAAAATCATGGATCCTGTATAGAATCAGCCAAAACAACAAAGGAAAACTCACAAACCCTACAGATACAGCAAATAGCTTTCAAATTGTTATTCAGATTTGCATAATCTAAAAAACGATCCCTTTACATTTCCAAGTGCCCCACATCAAATCCAAAAACTTCTGCAAAATATTAACCTCCCCGCTGTCAGGACTCGAACCTGGAACCTCCTGCACTCCAAGCAATAGCCCTACCTATTGAGCCATCCAGACCTTTGGACAGTTCTTGATTAGGCTCATTATAAAAGCCTGGCCCTGCCACTCCCTCAGTGCATGTTTATTGTGCGTCATGGCCTTAACCAAGCTACTTCTCCACTTAATGCTTCCTTGCTCAATTGATTGTCAACTTGTGTACCAGACTTGGGCTATTCCTCTCAACTCTGTTCCTGCTGAAATCCTCTGTGCTGCATCGTCATCTCTCGTACCAGATCCCGACTGCCTCCTTGACCACGTTTCTCGCCAGTGGTGGTTGCAACAACCGGCTCCAGTTCGGCGCCTGATCGTGACACCCACTATCTCTGAAATCCAAAAGGAGGTTCCTGTTTCATAAATCACAATAATGGAAGTGCTTAAGCATATCAACTCCCTACCAGTGACCAATCACCTGGCCCAGATGGTCTTATGAATGACTATTATAAGACTTTCCAAAAAATGTTATCCATGCAACTCCGTCATAGAAGGCTTATTTCCTAAAGAAAACCAACAAGCCTTAATAGTTACCCTTCCTAAACCAGGGAAACAACCAGATACCCCTCAAAACTATAAGCCTATATTGCTACTAAACACTGACATCAAAATTTATCCAAAAACCTAGCCTGTAGATTGACGTCTATCTTACCATCTTTGATCAAAGGAGATCAGATTGGACTTGTGAAAGGTCGACAGGCTTTGGACAATACTAGAAGGGTCCTAAATAGAGATGAGCGAGTATACTCGCCAAGGCACATTATCCAAGCGAGTAGTGCCTTAGCCGAGTATCTCCCCGCTCGTCTTTAAAGATTATTATATTATAAAAGTGTTTTAAGTTGGCAGAGTATGGAGAGAGTGGCAGTTAGGAGGAGGGCGAAGGAGGAGGTCCAGGCAGGAGAAGATATCCTACTTGCTGGCACCCTCCCTGCACAGATACTGGAGAAGACAACTGACCTATTAAGGAATCCCTTATTCGGCCATCCAGCAACCCACTACGTTGAGAGAAGTCTGCGCTTGCCTTTAGAGCTGGAAGTCCTGCCTAGCTGAGCCTTCCACCAGTGCTTCCTCCAAGGAGCCTGGAAAGATACAGAACAACACAGCGCCGAGTCCAGAGAACCTTCTTACGGTCCTGCTGAGTGAGTACTGGAGATTTGGCTTGTGTATCAGGCTAGTTAAACTACTGTTAGTTGGGTCAAAGGGGTTTAGGCCTAGTCAGTCTCTCTTAAGTTTTCCCTTATCTCAGGTCTTTCCTTCCCAGGGCTTATTTGTCAAGAAATCAAATGTCAAAGTGTGTATATGCATGTACCCCTGTTTATGATACCTTTAGACTGCCACATTCAAAAGTAAATAGTGTGCCTGTAGTTTACTTACATGCATGCATCAGTCTTATTTCTAAACAAAGTTCATTTTAGTCAGGCACTGGCGTCACAAATATTTAATTCTATTAAATGACTAACTCCGGATGTATTCCTCCACCTGTATGCAAAATTGTATAGAGAGAGCTGCACTCATTGCCACTGTGACATGGCTCCCTAGCCACCCCTTTAGAAACCTCTCTGACAGTGTAGGCCTCTTACTGCTTGATGCAGATAGATAAATAGGTATGAGATCTCTCTCTCCCTCTCTCCCCCTCGCTCCCCGCCGCAACTCACCTGTCACCCGCGCCGGCCCCCGAATCTTTAGAGACGAGCGGGGAGATATTCGGCTAAGGCACTACTCGCTCGAGTAATGTGCCTTAGCGAGTATACTCGCTCATCTCTAGTCCTAAACCTTGCAGGCTTTATTGAATGCACAAAAGTCCCCGTTATTTATCTTGCTCTGGATGCCGAAAAGGCATTTGACTGTATAAATTGGTCCTACTTTTTGCAGCTGTAGACCAGATAGGCTTTGGTGGCCCTTTTCTCAAAGACATACCAGCATTATATTCAAACGTCTCAGCACAATTATACAGTAATGACTTCAAAATTAGAACCTTCAGCCCAAGCCCTTAGAGAAAATACCCTAATTAAAGGAATATAGATTGGAGACCGGTCTCACCTCATATCATTATACGCAGATGATATCTGACCCCATACCATCCCTTTACAATGCTCTGGAGATTATATAAGAGTTTGGACTGATATCTTACTACAAAATAAATGTACAGAAGTCTAAAATCTTGAACATCCCCAATGATTTGCTATATTATCTACAACATAAACATCTTTTGGATTGGCAAAATGTAGGTATAAAATATCTGGACAGAACAATAACCGCTCTACATAAAACACGTCATCACTTTATCAATACTATTTTGATCCTATGTCGAAAGTATTGCAGAAAAACCCTCAAAACTAAATTTGAGATATTGTGGATAGGAAGAATTGCTACCTTCAAAATACTTTTCCTGCCAAGATTGCTATACTTATTGTGTACTCTCCCTATTGACTTTTTTCACAAATATGAACAGAATCCTATCTTAATTAACCTGAGTGACCAACACCATACCCACCAAGAATAGATGGGTAGGAGGCCCAGGACTCCCAGATATTCAAGACTCTGTTATTGGACCACACTGGTACCGACCAGATGACCTCGTTGTCCGGAGCCTAATTGGTAGATATGGAAGCCCATGATGAGACGATTGCCAGGAATATCTATGAATAACACGAAAGCACTCCATGTTATATGAAGATGCATCTCATAAGAACCCACAGGGAATTCTGTTTAATTGAAGACATTGCCAATTTTTATACAGAAAGAAAGTGGGCGATATCATACAAAGGTTACAAAGATTATTGATCGTAAGGCTTATGGACATTTACAGAACAGTCTCAAAAGCTCTTAACGTTTGTCTAAGGTTCGTCCGTGCAAAGCTTTAGTCTAATCTGAGCCGTGTTGTTGGGGATGTAGGTGCAGCATGAATCTCCGATCATCTTGCAGACGCCTCCTTTTTCTGCTAGGAGCATGTCCAAAGCAAGATGGTTTTGGAAGGCCATGGTGGATGTTGGTCCTAATTGTTCTGCTAAATCCTTGTATGGCATCTCTGGTGTAGTTTACAAATTTCTGTTGATTATAATATATATATAATTAATAGAGAAGAGCGAGTATACTCTCTAAGGCACATTACTCGAGCGAGTAGTGCCTTAGCCGAGTATCTCCCCGCTCGTCTCTAAAGATTCTGGGGCCGGCGCGGGTGACAGGTGAGTTGCGGCGGGGAGCGGGGGGGGGGGGGGGCGGAAAGAGAGAGAGAGATCTCCCCTCTGTTCCTCCCCGCTCTCCCCCGCTGGCCCCCGAAGCCTTAGAGTCGAGCGGGGAGATACTCGGCTAAGGCACTACTCGCTGGAGTAATGTGCCTTAGTGAGTATACTCGCTCATCTCTAATAATTAACCCAATCAATATTTTTATCAATTGTGCATCAAGGACAAAGGATTGATTAGATTCCTCCTGTAATCTGGTTTCTTGCTTCAAACTCATTTGTCCCTTCCCTGGGTACCCCTATTTCATCAATATAAATACCTGCATCAAAAGGTCCACCTGGTAGACTACATCGCAATATACGCAGAGATTCTTTATGTCCTGGTGGGGATGTGATTGTGTGTCCTGTCCACCCAGCTGCGAACAGATGAAAGGGGAGGAGCACTTTTGTAGGTACGCACTTACCTTTCCAAAATTTGGGCAGAGTTGCACGCATCCTACCATCACCACAAATCCTGCAGTGGAGTGACATATTTTCAAATTTAACCCTTTCCAATCCAATTTGTATCTTGGTTTTCCTAGGGGGCTTACTCTTTTTTTTGCCGTTATACAATGGCGCTATATGCTGGCCTAAGCCAGTACTGCATGAGGTGACACATTGGATAGGCTCCAACAGCAGAGAGGCTGGCAATATACAGTAAGAGAACCTCGACGGATGTCTTCTAACATCGGAGCTGTACAGCCTTAAATCATAATGTCTTCAGACGTCAGACAGTGGATTGGAAAGGGTTAAACTGTAATTGCTGAGGAAAGTATAGGCCTAGACGAGGGGCCAGACCAAACAGAATCTCATAAGGACTGAGACCTGTCTGTTTGGTGGGCATGTGTCTTATTGAAAAAGGAAAGACACTCAGGCGAAGGTTTATTCAATTCAGCCATTACTTTTAAAATTTTCTTATGGTCCCATTCGGCCTCTTTAGTCTCTCACTGCTTTGAGGATAGTAGGGTGTGTGGAATGCCTGTTCTATGCCTAAGATCCCTGCCATCTCAGTAAAGGGAGCACCACGGTCACCCTCAATGGTTTCTGGGACACAAAACCTACAGACTACTTCAGAAAGCATTAGCCACAGAAACGGGGTAAGTCTCCAGCCAAAGAAGAGAGCAATACATACAAGGACGTATTGAAACAGTCCAGATTTGAGGAAGTTGTATGAAGTCTATCTGCAACCTCTGGAAGGGGTACAAGGGCCTAGGAGTGTGTTTAGAAGGGGTTTTCACAGTCCTACCTGAGTTGGACAATGCACAAGTCATTCATCCCTGAGTTTAAGAGGCAGCAACTACCGAGAAACCGGACGCATACCAATACCTGGAAACAAGATCACACATTGCAGTTTAAGAGGCATGCATGGGGCAATGTGTTATGAAGGCTAGCACCGAAAACAAGGCTCTTGGAAGACAAGGCTTCCTGTGAAGTGTCCACATGCCAGTGGAATCTGAAGTGGCTCCTTTTGCTTACCAACTTGACACTTCATGGGAAGATGCTTGTTTCTGAAAAGACAAAAGAAGATGTTGTGAGACATAAAGTGATGGTAACATGTCTTCTGCTTGACAGGTGGCCAGAACTGGTGTAAGGGGCAGCAAGGCTGCTTCTTTGGCTGCTTGGTCTGCCAAGACATTACCCTTAGCTTCTGAAGACTTGACTGTGTCATGACTTTAAGGATGGCCACCTGTTTGGTTAAGAGAAGATCAGACATTAGTGCTTGAACTTGTGTCTGGTGTCTTATTGGCTGGCCCATGAACATAAGGAAGGATCTAGCTTTCCAGATTGGACCGTAGTCATGTGCAATGCCAAAGGCATATTTAGAGTCCATGTAAATGTTGGCTGTCTTGTCTTGTGCCAACGTATAGGTGTGTGTAAGGACCTGCAGTTCAACCTATTGGGCTGAGACGTTATGACTGTTGATGAAGGACAGTAGTCTGTGTGGTGACCACATATCCAGTGTAAAATTGTCCATCTACAGCACACCTGGAGCCATCAATGAACAAGGTTAAGTTGGGACTGGGTAGTGGAGTGTTCTTGATGGAATCAAACCCACAAGTTTCCATCTGCATGAGCTGGGCGCAGTCGTGCGGTTCTTCTGGAGTCGCTTGGTCAGTGTCATCATAAGAGGGTGGCAGGATTCAAAGTCTGACAGCGGATGATGGTGACATTGGCAGAGGGCACATTGGAGTCTCAGATGATGGGCTGCAGACAAGTGCTTGGGCTGAACCTGTGTTAGAATGGCATAGATGTCATGTGGTGCTAACACTTGTACCTCATGATCCAGAACTAGGTCTGCTGACTTGTCCAACATCCTGGAGACTGCTGCTACTGCTCGTAGACAGGAAGGTGATTCTCTGGCGACAGGGACTAACTTGCTGGAGTAGTAGGCAACGGGTCATTGGTGTTCTCCCTGCTGCTGTGTGAGGACTGCTGCTGTGTGTCCATTGTTTTCGTTGCAGTAGAGCCTGAAGGGTTTGTCGTAGTTGGGCAGGCCTAGGGCTGGGGCTGTCAAGATGGCTGCTTTAATCTGGTGAAAAGAGTCAATGGCATCTTCTGTAAGTTGGAAGGCTTCCTTCTTGAGACAGTCATACAGTGGCTGCATCAGTTGCTAGGCATTCACAGTCCATGGTCTACAATAAGAAACAAGTCCCAGAAGAGTATATAGTTTAGAGACAGAAGTGGGTACCTTAATGTCCATAACGGCAGATTTACAGTCCTGGGTGAGATGACAAGCTCCTACCGTGAGACAATGTCCAAGAAAAAAGGGACTGCATAAAAGGCACCATGCTCCAAGGGTCCAAAGTGGCACTGATACTTTATGGTGCAGTCTATAAAGATTTTATTACTACGTGTTTCGACACTACAAATTAGTGCCTTTGTCAAGCACACATAATACAATAATGCATATCGGTACACATATTATAGAGAGAGACTTACATAGAGGTGTCCGTCATGTGCGCAGACCGATGCATTGTGACGGAATCGGTATGGGAGGAGAGACAATCTCCACCTACAGCGTGGAATTCTACTATTTTAATTAATTATGGTGCAACCTTTTTAATAATGATTGGAAAAAAGTTGCTATTATTTTTTCTGTATGATCAGCGTGTTTTACAGTTTTTAGGTCCAGAGATTACTATATATGGGTAAACCGTCGATTCACCGACGATTATTTGCTCCACAATATATGTATTAGTACTGGCGTGCTTTTGTTTTGAAAGAACGTGTTACTAAAGCTGAATGAAGTATTGGAACGCACGTTGGGACTAAGCCTACAAATTAGTCCCAAGAGAGGAGCATTCTTAGAGGTAGGTACCCATCTTTCCCAGGTTAAGATTAAACCACCTGGTATTAGCGTTAGGACTAGAGATGAGCGAGTATACTCGCTAAGGCTAACTACTCGAACGAGTAGTGCCTTAGTCGAGTATCTGCCAGCTCGTCTCTAAAGATTCGGCTGCCGGTGCGGGTGACAGGTAAGTTGCGGCAGTGAGCAGGGGGGAGCGGGGGGAAGAGAGGGACAGAGGGATCTCCCCTCTGTTCCTTCCCGCTCTCCCCCGACGCTCCCCGCCGGCACCCGAATCTTTACACACGAGCGGGCAGATACTCGACTAAGGCACTACTCGCTCGAGTAGTTAGCCTTAGCGAGTATACTCGCTCATCTCTAGTTAGGACCCATCTGAGAGCTTGGTCATCTGGACGTTGGTAGATGTTCAAATTATATACCAAGATTAGAGATGAGCGAGGATACTCGTCCGAGCTTGATGCTCGTTCGAGTATTAGGGTGCTCGAGATGCTCGTTACTCGAGACGAGCACCGACCATTGAATTCAATGGAGCCGGCAATACAGCCGGCTCCATTGAAAGCAATGAGCTGCCGGCTAGCGCGGGATGAATTTTCGGGAAGGGCTTAAAAATATAAGCCCTTACCTGAAAATCATCCTAAAATGTGTAAAAAGTTAAAAAAATATATATATACTCACCTTGTCCCGGCAGAACGATGTTAGCCCATTGAATTCAATGGAGCCGGCAATACAGCCGGCTCCATTGAAAGCAATGGTCTGCCAGTGATCGCACAATGAATTTTCGGGAAGGGCTTAAATATATAAGCCCTTCCCTGCAATTCATCCAGAAATGTGTAAAAATAAAAAAAATATATATACTCACCTGGTCCCGGCAAACGGAGTTCAGCTGCGGCCAGCTGGCAGTTCTCCTGGACTGCTCTGAACAGCTGAGAGTAGTATTCAGCAGCCAGGGATTTAAAATCCCCGCCTGCTGAATGAGCTGCCTCTGATTGGTCACAGCCTGACCAATCAGAGGCAGATCTCACTCACACCCATTCATGAATTCATGTATGGGTGAGTGAATGCTGCCTCTGATTGGCTCAGCGCAGCTCTCAGCTGAATGACAGCAGTTCAGCACCACAGTGCAGGGGACAGCAGGAGAAGACGCAGCTGTGCCCCGGCAGCTGAAGGAAGGTGAGTATCTATTTTTTTTGTTTTAAATCCCTTTTAATTCATTTCCAGGGAATGGCTTATATGTAAAGCCCTTCCCTGAAAAAGAATTCAGGTGTGCCAGCGGACCATTGTCTTCAATGGAGTCGCCGGCAGCAGCAGCGGCTCCATTGAAGAGAATGCCTGCATTTTTATTCTTTTTTACACTAAAATCTTTCTTTTTCAGGTAAGGGCTTATATTTTAAGCCCTTCCCGAAAATTCATCCCGTGCTCGCGGCAGCCCATTGCTTTCAATGGAGCCGGCTGTATTGCCAGCTCCATTGAATTCAATGGGCTAACATCGTTCTTCTCTGCCACAGCTGTTACAGCTGTGGCAGAGGAGAACGATCGTTATGCTGACAGTGGGGGGGGGGGGGGGGTCTCACTCTTGCCACTATTGTGGCTTAATAGTGAGACCTCGGAGCCCGAAATGCAGCCCTGCATGTTGCTCCTCGCCTGCCCTATCCATTTCTGTGTTTTTTACATGACTTTGGTGATTTGCTAAGATTTTCACAAATGAAAACCTTAGCGGAGCACCAGTCATATACAAAAATGCTCGAGTCGCCCATTGACTTCAATGGGGTTCGTTACTCGAAACGAACT
The DNA here is from genome assembly GCF_035609145.1 of Eleutherodactylus coqui. Classification (NCBI taxonomy): domain Eukaryota; kingdom Metazoa; phylum Chordata; class Amphibia; order Anura; family Eleutherodactylidae; genus Eleutherodactylus; species Eleutherodactylus coqui. The sequence continues at coordinate 37,168,223 of NC_089843.1, forward strand.
CTCGAGCATCACTGAAAGTTCGACTCGAGTAACGAGCACCCGAGCATTTTGGTGCTCGCTCATCTCTAACCAAGAACCTTGCATTATTTAATGTGGCTAAAGTGTTGATTATAGGTATGTATACCTCTAATAGTAAATGTATTATGAGTGCTGCTGTTGCCGTTTTTGGTCTCTGCTTCTATTGGATGTTGCAGCCATGGCTTAACGTGCGCCTATAGATTTCTATTGAGAAGTGCTGACCTATTTTATCCTTTTTTATATCATCAGGATAGGTCATCAATAGTTGATCGGCCGGGGTCCGCCACTCGGGACCCTGACTGATCAGCTGAGCGGGTGCAAGTTGTCAGCACCGCAATAACACAGAGGTCAGTGCGGAAGCCTCCGTGCTGACCTCTGTGTAGCGGCAGGCGCTTGTAACTGCGCTTGAAATCAATGAGAGGTGTGCAGGCAGTTACAAGCGCTGGACGCTACACAGAGGTCGGCGTGGAGGCTTCCGCTTTAACCTCTGTGTATTTGCAGGCCTGACAGTGATGTACCTGCTCAGCTGATCGCCCGGGGTCCCGAGGGGCGGACCCTGGCCGATCAACTATTGATGACCTATCCTGATGATCATCAATAGTATTTCACTGGAAAACCCCTTTAAGGTGACCAGGAATTCCGATTTAGGCGGGACAGTCCCGCTTTGGGACCCTGTGTCCTGCTTTCCCCAGGGCTCCAAGCGGAACAGCAATTTTGGGACGTCTATCCCACTTTTGGGTCACAGAGTTACCATGAAGGTGATTACCAACCCGGGCCTGCAATCACTCACTGCCGCTAATGCGTGACGCACACACTGACTGTCTGGGATTTTCCTCCCTTGACCTCTCCTCCTTGGTTCCGAAGGGGGAGAGGAGAAGGTAGGAGGTATGCAGACACACACACTTTTGTCAGTATATGCATCCCGCAGCAGTGCCGAGTGGAGGAGCAGCAGCCCTCTGAAGACAAGGAGGAGGTAAGTATATCGGTCTCAAGGTGTCTCTTAATAATGGAGCTACTGTGGGGGTCACTGTTACTACTAGGGTCGATATAGGGGACATTAATAATAATTGTGTCCCCTATATCAGCCCCAGTAGTAAGAGTATTACTACTGAGGCCACTGTAGGGGTCACTATTACTACTGGGGCAACTATGGGAGTTAATATTACTACTGGGGCTACTGTGGGTGACACTTCTACTATTGAGGCTACTGTGGGGGTTTCTTTTACTGCAGGGGCCAATATAGGGACACTATTATTACTAGGGCCAGAATAGGTGACACTATTACTATCGGGGCCAATACAGGGACACTATTATTACTAGGGCCAGAATAGGTGACACTATTACTATTGATGCTGATGTAGGGGACACCATTACTGCTGAAGCTACAGTGGGGGATACTATTACTACTAAGGCCACTCAGCATGTGGCAGCATGCCTCAAGCTAACTTGGGGTATGTTTACACTTGGCCGAAATGCTGCGGAATGTCCTTAGTGGAAATTTTCATGATAAATTCTGCATCCAAAACCAGTTGTCCTGCTTCTCGGCACTCCCCGATTTCCGGTTCCCAGCGGCCTGGTCAGGTAAAGTTGGTCAAGGGAGGCCACTACAGGCTGCTGGGAACCCAAAGCCGGGGAGCGCTGACAGCGGGAAGCCTACGGAGGCATTTTTCTGTGAGATCTGCTCCCGGCCTTTTTTGAACTTTTTTAGAACAATGGAGGTAAAATCATACCCCATGATAAGCCCCGCCCCCTGAACACATAGCTTTGTCACGCTTTGACTCCGGGAAAATCTGGTCACCTTACTTAGCTTCTTCTATCTCAGGGCTCACACCCACTTGCGTTTTTTTAATGATATTGTCAATGGGACTTCCTAATGTTAAAACCGCATCGCAGGTCGGTACTTTGTGAAGTTTGTGCGATGCGGTTTTAAAATTAGAAAGTCCCACTGACAATGGCGTGAAAAAAAAGTGCAAGAAAACCGCAAGTGTGTAAGAGCCCTCAATCACATCTCTACTCATAGCTCTCTTGTGGCGTTGGCCTTCACCCACTAAACGTCCTGAAAAGTTTGGAAAAAATTCCATGATCAGTCAAAAGCACAAGTTGTCCTCCGAAAGACTCCATCACCCCGACTCTGCTCCAGCACGTCATCCCGTACCTGAAGAGATCATTAGGTATCCCGACACGCACACCTATCAGAGGAGTGAGCAACTCAAAGCTCCAGATCATCTGAATCTGGCTGAACCCCATCCCCAAATATAAGAGGTGCGAACACTTAGGCCTCATGTCCATGGGCAAAAGAAGAATTAAGATCCGCAGTGGATTTTAACTCTTCTCCTGCCCGCGGATCCGCACCCCATAGGGATGCATTGACCACCCGCGGGTAGATAAATACCCGTAGATGGTCAATAACAGTGATTTTTTTAAAAATGGAGCATGAAAAAATCTGGACCATGCTCTATTTTCGTGCGGGTCTCCCGCGGCGACGGCTCCTGCTGGCTTCTATTGAAGCCTATGGAAGCCGTCCGGATCCGCGGGAGACCACAATCAGAATTTACTCACCCGTAGCGGGCCGGGAGGGTCTTCTCTTCCTCACGGCCGGATCTTTCTTGCTTCGGCTCGGCGGATGTGCCCGACACATGCGCGCGACACGCCGCCGACGTGCCGCCAGCGTGACGAGTTCATCCGCCGGCCGAAAAAGAAGATCCGGCCGTGAGGAAGAGAAGACTTTCCCGGTCCGCTGTGGGTGAGTTAATTCTTTTAAATTCCTATTTTCAGCGCTCATGTCCGCGGGGCAGGAGGGACCCGCTGCAGATTCTCCATGGAGAATCTGGAGCGGGCCTGATTTTCCCCGTGGACATGAGGCCTTAGGCCGTGACGGACTCCACCTGTGGAATATCACAGCGGAGTCTGCCACGGCGCCCCCCAAAACCCCCATACTCACCACTCCAGATCCACCATACACATCCCGCATGGAGGGCCGGCGCTGACGCACAGTACAATGCATGACGCGCCCGGCGGTGACTCGTTTTCACACGATACTTCCACTATGCTACAATGAAAGTATAGCGTGACGGCCAGCTCCATTGACTACAATGACCGCATGTATTCCTACGGCATTTAGAGCATGATGCGGTTTATTTCACACTGCGCAATTCCACAGCGCGAACATTGAGCTATTAGGTTCAATAGAACCCAATAGCTGCGGGGCAACACGTAAACCGCGCCGTGTTTTAATTACAAGTTATAGTAATTGTAAGTTATCAAGCCTTTCACTTCAATTATCTGTTATGTCATGGCAGGTAATCGAAGGAAAAAAAGCAAGATCAGTCCCGTTTCTTTGATTATTGTAATTTTTTATTTCACTAGTCCAGTTTTTCTCTCCAACCCCCCACCTTCCATCCCACGTCCCAATTGCTGTCATGACAAGATCCCATCAGACCAAGATGTCCCAGTGATGTCAATTCTTCTGCTGATGGTTTCAAGTACCACAACGGGTCCATTCCTGAGAACTGTGGGACTTTATGATTAGATGCAAAATAAAAATCGCCTTATTAACCCTTTGCAATCCAATTTTGGATTCAGGGTTTCCTAGGGGGCTTTCTCTTTCTGCCATTATACAATGGCGCCATCTGCTGGCTAAAGCCAGTACTGCGGTATGGGACATGCTTGAGAGGACCCCGACAACAGAGCGGCCAGTAATATACAGTAAGGATACCCTGCCAGACGTCTTTCGACATCGGAGCTGTACAGCCTTCAATCAGAATGTCTTTAGACGTCAGACAGTGGATTGGAAAGGGTTAAAGTTAAACTCTACTGAGGAAATGTGTAGAATATTGGGGTTTTCGGACAATGGCAAGGAACAGCTTTCTCTGCATAGATTCAAGCATGTGAACATACAGATGGGGCACAGGAAAAAGGCATAGTGTGTCAATTCTCTCACCAGAAAACTGCAAACTTATTGCAATTACTTGAGAACTAAAGCTGAGTGGCAATGAAGTGCTTGTTAAGATGCAATACTTTAGCCTAACGTTTGTGTAAGCAAGGTTAGGAGGGCCAAATTGGGACAGGCCGGCTTTGCACGGGCAAGATAATCACGTGAGACTTGTGCATTGAGAGATGCGTGAATATGAACCTCATTCATGAGCGACTTGCACCCCGATGTGGGAAACCGTGGGCCGTCCTGTCTTTGTGAGTGCTCTCCCATTGCAGTGCCCATGGTTTTCAATGGGGTCAGCATCACACCCCTTGCTAGGTGCACACAATGTGAGGTCTCCATTACAAGGAATGGGCGAAACTCTGCGATTGCTACTACCCCAAAGTGATGCCAGATGGATTGGAGAGAAACAAAATTCCTGCCATCCACAGGGAAATTGCATGTTGGCGAGCAGAGAAGGTCCTCCATGGGGACCTCCTGGAATAGCTCAACTTTCCCTAGTATTCTATGTGAACATACGTTTGAAAAAAAGTTGAACATGTAGTCGATCTATAAAAGTAGTAAGCGACCTTTATACTGCCAGGTTCTTTCAAGGCTTGTAGCATTGTTCATTTACAGAGGTTTTAATTTGAACTACGGTATAAGCCAAGTGCAGTGAATGCGTGGATCCAAATCGCCATTCGCATCACACCCAACTGCTTTTAATCATACACATCAGGTGTTAAAGGGGTTGTCCCGAGGCAGCAAGTGGGTCTATACACTTCTGTATGGCCATAATAATGCACTTTGTAATGTACATTGTGCATTAATTATGAGCCATACAGAAGTTATAAAAAGTTTTATACTTACCTGCTCCGTTGCTGGCGTCCTCGTCTCCATGGTGCCGACTAATTTTCGCCCTCCGATGGCCAAATTAGCCGCGCTTGCGCAGTCCGGGTCTTCTCCTGTTCTCTATGGGGCTCCGTGTAGCTCCGCCCCGTCACGTGCCGATTCCAGCCAATCAGGAGGCTGGAATCGGCAATGGACCGCACAGAAGCCCTGCGGTCCATGAAGACAGAGGATCCCGGCGGCCATCTTCAGCAGGTGAGTATGAAGACGCCGGACCGCCGGGATTCAGGTAAGCGCTGTGCGGGTGGTTTTTTTAACCCCTGCAGCGGGGTTGTCTCGCGCCGAACGGGGGGGGGGTTTAAAAAAAAAAAAAACCCGTTTCGGCGCGGGACAACCCCTTTAAGGCCCTTTTACATGGGATGAGTATCGTTTTGGTTGTACAAAACCCTGCGATAATTGTCCAGTGTAAGAAGCATGCAGAGACTGAGCAAATGAGTGAGAATCGGTCCGTTTTAAGCATGCTTAAAGGGGTTGTCCCGCGCCGAAACGGGTTTTTTTTTTTTTCAATAGCCCCCCCGTTCGGCGCGAGACAAACCCGATGCAGGGGTTTAAAAAAAAAACCGCATAGTACTTACCCGAATCCCCGCGCTCCGGTGACTTCTTACTTACCTTGTGAAGATGGCCGCCGGGATCTTCACCCTCGGTGGACCGCAGGTCTTCTGTGCGTTCCATTGCCGATTCCAGCCTCCTGATTGGCTGGAATCAGCACACGTGACGGGGCGGAGCTACACAGAGCAGCTCTCTGGCACGAGCGGCCCCATTCAGAAGGGAGAAGACCGGACTGCGCAAGCGCGTCTAATCGGGCGATTAGACGCTGAAGATTAGACGGCACCATGGAGACGGGGACGCTAGCAACGGAACAGGTAAGTGAATAACTTCTGTATGGCTCATAATTAATGCACAATGTACATTACAAAGTGCATTAATATGGCCATACAGAAGTGTATAGACCCACTTGCTGCCGCGGGACAACCCCTTTAAACAAGCTCATTGCTCAGCTGCTCATTGCCTTTAAAGTCAGGCAAATGAATGATCAGGGCCAGGTCCGTGCCCCATAATAGGGCCATCCAGAGGTTTCGGGCTCTTTATTTAACAGGTTAAAATCCTCAACCTAAATAGACGTAGAATCTGCGGTGTATTTCCAATACCGTGGAATCTGTGCTCTGTGGATGAGAATCCCCATGGTTTGTACTGGACATTCTGCAGCATCTGCGGTGTGTGAAAGGGGCCTTTACTGGATCGGAGGAGAACTTCTCTAGTCGGCAACCCAGCTTGTTGTAAGATATCATTCATGCCTGCAGTTTTCTGTCTGTAAGATACGGTCAGACATTGCAGATATGGGGCAGGGGGAAATCGGCTAAGACTTTGAAGTGGATTTTGCCACCTCATTGGAGGTGAACTCCACTGCTGGGGTCACACGGGGCGGATTTTCGTCGGAAATCTCGCGGTTTGGCCGCAGCAAAAACCGCGAGATTTTCGCCGGGAGAACCGCCGCGGTTTAAGCCACGGCGGCTTTGAAGCGGCCCGGCCGCGCTGCAGCCGGCGCTCCCATAGAGGAGAGCGCGGCCGCAGCGAAGAATGGACATGCTGCTTCTTTTGAAGCTGTGGCCGCCGCAGCCGCGGTTTCAACCGGATTTACCGCAGCGGATTAGCCGTCCCGTGTGGACGAGATTTCTGAGAAATCTCATCCACATGGCTGGCTAATCCCGGGATTAGCGGCCGCAGGCGGTTTTGCTGCGGGCGGATCTGCTGCGGCAAAACCGCCCTGTGTGACCCTAGCCTAAAAGGTCAGTGTAAATGAACATGCTCTGAAGTTAGACATTCGCACCACAGCTGGGTGGTTATGATGTGGATTTAGATCTCTTAATCTCCTCCACATCGCCTCTACTGCACTGGGGTAAATCCGCAGCATGTCAGCTGCATGTGGACACGCTCCGGGGGTGAGGATGTCCTCTGCTGCTGGTCTGGGCTCCGGGGTAAGGATTGCTGGTCTGTGCCCCATCCCACTGCTCTTCTCTCCCACAGCCAGTTATAGAGGATGAGGTCCTGAGTGTTAGCAGGGTGATGCACTGTGACCAACAGCCGGGACTGCGGGCTCTGGGCTGGATACAAAGTATGGCTGCTTCACATCAGAAAGACCTTTTTTCTTAAACCTCCTTTTAGTTTTCAGTTACACGGTGGAAAATACTCCTTGTCGGCAGACATAACACGGCAGAGACATATCAGCCGGCGGGGTGCAGACTGGACACCGTGCAGAGCCGGGTGCCCTCCACCTCCCACATCCAGCCCTGACGTCTCTACAGTAACCAGCCCGCAGGCATATTTGCACTTTCTGCTTAGGTTAAGCAGCGCTGCTGATTAGAGCCACCTGATTGGCTCTTCGGCACCACGTGACTACATGCTGTGTTGTCACGTGGTGCCGAAGAGCCAATCAGGTGGCTCTAATCAGCAGCGCTGCTTAACCTAAGCAGAAAGTGCAAATATGCATCCCGCAGCCTAACTCTTCCCACACTTGTCACATGATCCTGACGTCATCGCGCGGACTCCGGCCTACCCTGGGCGCGGGGTGATGACGTGTGAGTGACGTACCCGGAAGTGATTGCGCGATGTAAACAGTGCGGACGCCGGGAAGATGTCTGCGCCCCCGGTCCCTGAGCGCTGCCTGGCGGCCGCCGTCCTGCAGGGTCTGGGTGTGGTATGCGCCTCCACCGCCCTGTCTGACCCCGGCTGGCTGCTGGTGATGGTGGCGGGGCAGAACTACGTGTACGGGGCCGCCTACATCCTGCACCAGGGCTTCAACCTGACGGAGCCGGGTAAGAGGGACGGTTATAACGGCTGGATGCTCCCCAGCATGCTCTGCTCCTGATGGGGCTGGTGGCCCTTGTTGGCCCCCAGCTGGCCAGCCTGTGGGCAGTGACTAATGTCTGCTTTCCTCCGCAGGCGCCCACCAGCTGCTCCACCCCAGCGGGCTGCGACTCCTCCTGCTGCTCACCGCCTGCTGCTACGTCAGCGTCCTCCTGGGCCTGTCCGCCTTCCTGCTGGACTTCCTAGGGACCCGCTACATGGGGATCAGGAGGAGGATGGGGATCCTGCTGCCGCCCGTGCTGCACCTCACCACAGGTACCGACCGCCCGCAGGCGCTGTGGGTTGTTCAGGGCTGCGCTGCTGTCTTTCCATTCTCACGCTTACAGGTACAGCCTTCGGGTGGCCAAGATGGCCGGCGGCCGTATAAAACTGCCTGGTGCATCAGTAGTGTTGGGGCTAGCGGCGCCCTGTCCCTGCTCTGGGGTTGAACAGCGCTGACCAATCACAGAGCAGCGCATAGTGTACCTACAGAATAGTGGAGGCCATCACTGACGCCCGAGGGCGGCACCTGGAAGTGGAAGGACAGCAGAGAAGATCCTCTACAAGTAATATACCCCTCCGCCCAGCGGGCCGGGGGCAGGAATGTCCTGAGACCAAAGTTACTGTAAGCTTTGTCTATGAGAATACAATATACCGCAGTGCTGAAGTATTGCGGTATATTATACATATGGTCAGATCAGCAGAGAATAGAATACAGAGTAAAAATAAAATGAATATTAATAGTTTGTTTTTTTATTTGTTTTTTAATGGTAAATTTTAAAAAAATTAAGTTTAACCCTTTCCAATCCACTGTCTGACGTCTAAAGACATTCTGATTGAAGGCTGTACAGCTCCGATGTCGGAAGACGTCCGGCAGGGTATTCTTACTGTAGATTACTGGCCGCTCTGTTGTCCCGGGCCTCTCCAGCATGTCCCATACTGCGGTACTGGCTCTAGCCAGCAGATGGCACCATTGTATAATGGCAGAAAGAGAAAAAACCCCTAGGAAACCCTGAATCCAAAATTGGATTGCAAAGGGTTAAGCCTGAACGCTCTTCTCACCAAAAACAATTTTGGAGAAAAAAATAATTTCCTATCGCCACGTCCGTAACGGTTCATTACATTCCAGCATCGCATTTATACCGTGCAGTGAACACCGTCAGAAGGAAGAAGATCCAACGCTGGGACTGGTTTGTTTTTTTTGGTTGAACCACCTACAAGGAAAAATGTAAATAATAGAACTACAAAGGCCCGATGTCCGCGGCGGGTCGGGTTCGGTGCAGGGTACCCAGCACTGCCCGCGGCCGGTGAGCCCTGTGTACCTGTAGTATTCCAGCGGCAGCATCCGCGCAGACCTTCCAGGTTCGCTGTACTGTGATGTCCTCGGACGTATGCAGTACAGTTTTTTTATTTTCGTGGCCCGTCTGCAGTGTCAGCTGCGGGTGTGCCGTGGATCAGACTGCATCGCCTTCCATTGACTTCAATGGAAGTCGTCCATGCAGCAACCGCACAAAACATGCAGCATGCTACGGCCAAAAGGTCCACAAAACACATCCGCGTGCTTTAATCCATTTGCGGACGCCCGTGTCTGCTGGGTGGATCGGTGCAGCGGTTTGGGAGAAACTTTCCTTTTATCAGTAGCAGCACATACATAGAGGACTACTAAAAGTAGTCCTAGATATTGATGAGCTGCAGGCTAGCTCCAGCCACTGACTGACAGCTGTCTATTACTGAGCATTGAGAGAGCTGCAGGTGATTGGCCGGAGGGCAGGGTGGGTGTGGCTAGCCGGCAGCTCATGAATATGCAGGACTAGTTCTTTCTGTGTAGCTGCTAGTAATAAGATGTGCACAGATCCCCTCAGCAGATCTGGCGCTGTAATCCGTGTGACGGGCACTACCCTGTGGGGTCTCAGGGAGGGCTGCAGGAACATGGTGACAGATCCCCTCTAAGTAGCACCACATAAATAGAATCCTACTGATCCACAGAAGAAAGAGAACCAGATCTTTGTTTTTTCCTGCACAGCGAACCCCATAAAAGCAACCAGTAATTATTAGGAAATGATAGTGCTGGTGTTTCTGATGGCGCCGCGCTCTCCTGTCGCTGTAGCAGGAACGGGTTAAAGGGCTTGTGCATTTTACCAGACAGCATTTTCTCTATAGGTCCATCTATGCTAAAATAACAGAAGTGACACCAAGGCCTCTGATTGGCTGTAAAGATCACCTTCCGAACACCATGAGGTCAGCGGGGCTGCGGTAGAGGGCGGAGAAGTATGGCTCTTCTTTTTGTTTCAGCACATTTGGACCTATGGGGGGAATGTTCTCCAGTAACCGGACAACCCCTCTACAGGCACCGCAGTCCGGTCTGGCTCCAGTCACTCGGCTTCATGAGTTATATTGGCTTCTGAAGAAGCTGAGGGACCAAATCCTGGACAGTAAAACCTGTCTAGTATGGGAGCAGAAGGTGCAGGACGTGGATGTAGCCAAAGGGCTTTAGACAAGCCGATGGAGCGAGTGACGTCGCCGCTAACGCGTTGGCACTGGTTCAGCCTGTTTAGACAGGTAGATGTTTGTTCGTGGTTTCACATTCCCATATGAAACAATCAGCGGAGAGCGTTTAGCGCAACGATAAGCGAACGTGCCAACGATGATGGCTGAAATCGAACGACAAACGAACATTGAACGATTTCTTGTGTTCCATCGTTGGCTCATGTTTAAAACGAACATCGTTCTGTCTAAATCCCCTTTACCCACTTGCAATACGCATTGTGCCCACCAGGTGTCATTGTTGCTCACACTTTTGTCCATGGGCCTTGATGATCCGGATAACATGATATTCCTCTCTTCATCCTGTTTCCATGTATCCTAACATCTCTGCCTCTTCCTGATCTTGCAGTGTTGTCGTCAGCGACCACCGTGGCTATTTGCACTTACCTCTACGTCCTCCTGTACCACGAAGTGCACTTCCAGGTCATCAAACTGCCTGTAAACACCCTCTCTTTTGGCGAGAGTTACTATTTTGCCATCTTTGCCAGTCTGGGGGCGATTGCTGCTACCGGCTTCAGCTTCTCATATGCCAGACGGTACCAGAAAGAGACTGTTACGTTTACATCAACCACTGAAGAAACCTCCCCGCTGCTGCAGGAGCCGGAGACCCCCAACCCACCGGGAGAGTACGGATGATCTGCCGCATGCAACGTCCAATCCCAGCAGAGGACCAAATGTTTGCTTTAATCTGCACGGGTGTGACCATTTACAGCCCAGTATTATGTGTATGTGCACTATTGTGATATAGGATTTGGATTGTACCCCTAGGCCCACCCCTGCACACCCCTCAGCTCTTCCTATGGTAGTACAGCAGTTGCTGACATTATCAGCAGGTTCTTGAATATGGGGACCATTCAGGCATTTAAGGCTGCCGGGGGTCGGTTTATAACAGTATTACATGTTGTCGTTTTGTAGTATCTTCCTCACTATCACAGGTTATTGTTACATCTTTCCTGTTTTAGCCTTTAATGTCATTCTTTTTATGTTTTTCCATATGTACAGTGAATTAAATGGGACTTGATCAACCATAAGCGTACGGACGAAAAATCAGTGGACCATAATATAAGGAGTCTATTTAAAGGGGTTGTACCAAAACTGACTCCATAGGATAGGTGATTATAGTCTGTGCGGTGGGGGCTTCACTGCTAAGACCCCCACTGATCATGAGAATGGGGGTCCTGGGTTTCTTCTATCTCCTCACTGTGCGGTTACTGCACTCCCTACTGTGAGGAGGAGATTGAATGACATGGCGGTTGCACATGCACGGAGCTGCTCCACTAATCTTCAATGGGAATGCCAAAGATAGACTAATGCTTGTGCATGTCTAATTCCATCTGCCCCATTGGAATGAATGGAGTAGCACCCTGCGTGTTCGACCGCCGCTCCATTCATCATCTTCTTGCTTCTGGTTGTGCAGTGAAGGGGAGACTGAAGGCACGTTCTCAGAATTGGGGAGACTCTCACTGATCACATTTCTCTATCCTATGGATAGGTAATAAAAGTCAACTTTTGGTACGGCCCCTTTAAAAAAGTTGTCCACTTTAAAAAAAAAAAAAAAAGTTTTTGAAAGCTTTTCGCATGGTGAAAAACTTCTAAAACCAGGTATACTCACCTCACTTGTGTCCTCGCCCCTCCTTCTGACGGTACCCGATCCCTCGCTGCTCTCCACTTCCTGCTGCTGTGATGATGTCACCAACAACGGGACGTGTGACCACTATGATCAGTCGGCAGCTGAAGTGAGCCAGTGAGTGATTGCAGTGGGCACATATCCTTGTTGTCGATGGTGTCGTAAAGGCAGCAGGAAGTAAAGCGCGGCAGGTGACCAGGCTCCATTGGATTGGAGGGGAGGTGAATAAGACGACTTTTACGTTTTTTCCAGCACACTAATCGGTTTTCGCGGACAATTTGTCTGCTGGATGACGCCCTTGGGGGTACGTTCACACGGAAGATTTTTGCCCCAGAATTTGACGTGGATTCTGCATCCCATAACTTTATTGGAATCCGTGCCGTTGCCTATATGGTGCGGATTTAGAATCCGTGTGCCGAAAAAAGTGACCTTTCACTTCTTGACGTGGATTCGCCCATTAGAAGAAGCTAAATCCATGTGCAAATCTGCGGGCAAATATTTGCAGGGCTGCGGCAGAAATGTCCAGTTCAGCTGCAGATTTCTGTTGCGAATTCAATGCAGATTTTCCCACATGTCTTCCGCTGCCTGAACATACCCGGGGTGTAGCAGATCTGCGGTTCGTGTAAGTAAAGTATACCATCTTTGCATAAAGTTTGCCATGTGGTGTAGGCAGCTCCTGTGTAGAGCTCTGCATCTGCTTCTGCAGTCATGTGCCACTTGGCGCCTCCTGCCCGCTCTACTGTCTATAGGTTGGCAAGAGGAGGTCGTGGAGCGACACATGACTGTCGGATAAGACTACACCAGGTTTGTAAATCATAACTATGGAGACGGGTCTGTATAGCGGCTGCAAAAACACAACTTTCTTTTTTTGGATGCATTGGAGCAAATTTAAAAAAAAGTTGCAAAATAAAAAGTTCACATCCTTTTTGCCTAACTATTTTGCGCTCACTAGTATACTTTGGCACCTCACAATGCCATCACAAAGAACCAATCGGTGGCAGAAGGAGCCTCCACCCCTTGTCAGCTGCTTATATGCTGTAGTTGCTATTGATTGTGGCATGTAAGGGGTTAAACTGAGGTTTCTCTGCCACTGGCTGATTGGGCAGAAGCCTGGTTGTCAGTAGTCAGCCAAGTTACTTCCTTAGGCCGGGCTCACAGGACCATATTACGCAGGCTCTGTACACCCGTGTGATATGGGGTAACTCGCAGGCAATCCCTTACATTGCCTTATGCAGTTCCAATCACATTAGCGTGTTGGAATTGTGTAATCCGTAAGCGCAAAATAGAACGCGGCATGTTCTATTTTGCGACGTATATACACACACGAGATTGTTCTCTCTGGCCGTGTTTATATCCGCAGTCCGTACGTAATTACATTGCATATGGGCTGTGGGTATACACATCATCGCTAAGCGACGGAGCGGGAAATAAAAACAAACAGGTGTACTGCGCACGACCGCCTGTGTGAGTAGGCAGTGATACGCAGTACCGTTTTGCGTCCGTATGCAGGGTCACGGTCACAAGTACAACTATACAACGCGGCGGGAGACCCTTGGCGATTTACGCTTACGGCTGTGTGAGCCGCGTATTGTGGTCTGTAGCAGGTTAACTGACTGATGCCAACCTCTGTAAGCACAAGGTGGGGAGCACTGTTTCCATCTGTGGGATCTGTAGGGAACGCGGGTTACAACCACAGTCCTTACAGTCACAATAAGAACGGTCACTGAGCTCTTAACAGGCCCCGGCTGTTCTATAGACGTTTGCGTTGCTCGTCTGCGTCTGTCCAGCACATTTATGCTAGAAGTGACTGGTAAGAGCCCCAAAACATTTGTAGGACTCCATTTTTGGGGGTTTTCTTTGGCCAAAGTGATGAACAAAATCCAAGTTCTGGAGAAAGCTGCACTTACAATCTGTGAGGGGTCTTGGAATCGCTTATAAAGGGTACGTAGCGGTGCTGTAGGAAGACAGAAGCTGCTGCCTGTAGGCGATGTAAAGGCCCCATACTCGTAGACCGAGGTTGTCTTAATTAGCACTTCTGCCTCCGGCGACGGACGTGGAAGTATTATGGCCGCTGCAGCTATAACTGATCTCAATAGGAGAGAAGCCAGCTCGGCCACGTCCGGTGATGTCTACTGTGGCACGTGGTCGGCACACTTCATTGACAGCCCCCCAGGCAATTAGGTGATCTCAGAGGATTCCCTGCGGCACTTAAGTATTGACCTATCCTGAGGATAGGTCATTAAGGGTTTGTGACTTTAAAACCCCTTTAGCATCTCAGATCTATCCACTGACCACTGAGAAGAAAGCGGTGATCAATGACTTAAATGGAAACATGTAGGAGCCAGGCCCTACAGGCCACCTACTTATCACAGAGGAAAGTTTGCTACAATTATGTACAGTCTAGACCAGGGGTTCCCAAACTGTGCTCCGCGAGCGATAGGGTCTCCGACTGAGAGTCTCCATGATGGCGAACCCACGGCATACGTGCCAACGGCTGCTCACCACTATAGTGATTACCAGCTGGGGTGCCACAGCTCCCTGGACAGTAATCGCGCAGCGACGCTGACCCTGGCGCAAACTCCGACGTTAGTGTACACCCAAGATCTTCCTCCTCCCGAGTCCTATTTTCCTTAGTCCCGCAGGAGAGGACAAGGGAGGAAACGTTTGGGCTCACACATTGCCGTCAGTGTGCACCCGGGATCAGTGCCGAGAAGTGGAGGAGCAACGCTGACTACAAGAAGGAGGTAAGTATATGGGTTGGGGAGCTATTATTACTGGAGCTACTGTGGAGCTAATATTACTGTGGGGGTTAATATTACTACTGGGGCTACTGTGGGGAACACTTACTATTGGGGTCACTGTGTGGGGAACACTATTACTATTGGGGCCACTGTGTGGGGAACACTATTACTATTCGGGCCACTGTGTGGGGAACACTATTACTATTGGGGCCACTGTGGGGAACACTTACTATTGGGGCCACTGTGGGTGTCCCTATTATTACTGAGACCACTGTGGGGAACACTTACTACTAGGGCCACTGTGGGGGTCCCTATTACTATTGGGGCGACTGTGGGGGGTCTCTATTACTACTTAGGTCACTGTGGGGAACCGTATTAATACTGAGGTCACTGTGGAGGCTGCTATTACTACTGGGGCCACCAATATAGGGGTTACTATTGCTACCGGGCCGCCAACATAGGGCATCACTATTACTACACGGGGCTGATTTGCAGCGGAATTTACAGTCGCTGTAGCAGCAAAGTGGATGAGATTTTGAAAATCTCATCCAAACGCTGTGGAGAAAATCTGCACAAAACCCGTGTGGATATTGGCATGTGGTGTGGGATTTAATTCCACAACATGTTAATTTTAAATATAATGTATATCAATAGCCCATCCAGCGCTCCTCCCTGTTTTTTTTAATGGCCCAGTCCTTTTTATAAAGATGGAGATAAAACCCTTATGTTGTTATAAGCCACGCCCCTAACCCTTGACCACACCCCCTGTCCCTCTTTGGGGCTCCACAAGAAACGTTTGCTTCAAAAAGGGCTCCATTGGTGAAAAAGTTTGGGAACCACTGGCCTAGAGCAGTGCTCCCCAACTCCAGTCCTCGGAGACCCCCAGCAGGTCATGTTTTCAGGATTTCCTCAGTGTTGCCCAGGTGATGTAATTATTGTCGGTGCCTCAGACATTGCCACAGGTGTTCTTACTATAGGATAACCTGAAAACATGACCCGTTAGGGGTCCCTGAAGACTGGAATTGAGAAACACTGGTCTAGACCATTCTTTGTCAGCAGCCCATATCTCTGTCCCATTCTGATTGTTTGCAACAATGTATCAGTGCTGGTAGATGCTAGTATCGCTCTAGAGCCTGGTCTGTTGAGCTCATAGAGCATTGTCTACACTGGATGCAATTGCAGAGTCCTGAGACGTTTTAGAACAGGTTTTCAGCCTCTGTATGTAAAGAAAAAAAATGTTGCTATTTACTAACAAGCAGGGAGCTTCAAAGGGGCGAGGAATTCAAACAAAAGTTTATTAAAAAGTTAAAACTTTCTATAGAAGCAGGACACATTCAGCTGAGGGAATAGTGACTCCTCTGCCAGCTACCTCTACCCCCTCACCTCCCTGATCTCATTATTGGTCCCCGCTGTTGTTAAGCTGCGGTCCATCTTACAGCATGTGAGTCCTGACGGGGGTCTCTTCAGCGCTGAGCTTGTCTAATCCACATGGTGGTCTCTTTCTATAAGAGCAGATCCAGCAAATCGGGGTGAACTAATCAGCGTGACATCAGCGTCTCGTCCTGACATGATGAGAGTCTTCCTACATGTCGCTGTACTCGCAGAACTAATCGCGTAATTAGGAGACGAGATTAGATTACGATGGCCTCGTGAAGTACCAGACAAGCTTGTAGTACAAGGATGGGGGCGGCTCCACTAGAGAGCGCTGCACCTGAGCATATAGAGCCTCTCAGCTCTTCTGTCCAGCTGGGTGACCAACATGGAGCCTATTACAGGTCTCACGGGGTCTGTCGGAGCTGTTCAGCAGCCCGGGGTGGCAGATCTACCCAGATATTCTGCAGGAACAGGCAGATTGGGAGGATATGACTACATTCCGAAGCACGTTTGACATGCAGAAGGCTCGATAAGCTGAGTGACTGTCCCCCTCTAGTTGTTCTGTAGCAGGGGTGTCAAACTCATTTTCACTGATGACCACGTCGGCCTTATGGCCCCCTTCAAAGGACAATTGTAAATGTAAAGCTGTATAGTGAGGGCATGTTCACACAGGCATATCTGCGCAGTATATTACGCACAATTTTTGCACGCGTGATATGCAGTGAATAGAACACATTGATTTCAATGGATTTGTTCACATCAGCATATATTGTTTTTACATGAAAACCACGTGGCATGACCTATATTGGTGCTCTGGTCTATTACAGTGAATGGGCACAAATGCGCAGCATTTCAATGGGCTCGTCTGCGTTCTCTTTTGAATATGCAAATACGCTATGAATTTGAGCATCCAAAACCAGCTGAAAAACACGGGCATAGATGATTTTGGGTCGTGCAAAAACCTCTACGCTCATGTGAACGAGCCCCAATAGTGACCGTGCTAGAAATAGTGTCTCCTGTAGTGGCCCCAGTAGTAATCGTGTCCTATATATTGGCCCTAGTAGTAATAACTGACCCCCATAGTGTCCCTAATATAGATGGCCCTACTTAGCAATAGTAAGCCCATAGTGGCCCCAGTAGTAGGTGTCCCTTATATAGGTAGCTTAAGTAGTAACCGTGGCTCCAGTAGTAACAGGGTCCCATATATTGGCCCCAGTAGTGATAACTGACCACCATAGTGACTCCAGTAATAACAGCGCCCCTCCCCCACACACCCCCATAGTGGCTCCAGTAGTAACAGTGTCCCATATATTGGCCCCAGTAGCAATAACTGACCACCATAGTGACCCCAATAATAATAGTGCCCCCCCCCCTATAGTGGCTCCAGTAGTGACAGTGTCCCATATATTGGCCCCAGTAGTAATAACTGACCACCATAGTGACCCCAATAATAATAGTGCCCCCCCCCCCATAGTGGCTGCAGTAGTGACAGTGTCCCATATATTGGCCCCAGTAGTAATAACTGACCACCATAGTGACCTCAATAATAATAGTGCCCCCCCCCCATAGTGGCTCCAGTAGTGACAGTGTCCCATATATTGGCCCCAGTAATAATAACTGACCACCATAGTGACCTCAGTAATAATAGTGCTCCTCCATAGTGGCTTCAGTAGTTAGTGTCCCATATATTGGCCCCCTAGTAATAATAACTGACCACCATAGTGACCCCAGTAATAATAGTGCTCCTCCATAGTGGCTTCAGTAGTTACAGTGTCCCATATATTGGTCCCCTAGTAATAATAACTGACCACCATAGTGACCCCAGTAATAATAGTGCCCCCACATATTGGCTCTAGTAATAACAGTGTCGCATATATTGGCCCCAGTAGTAATAACTGACCACCATAGTGATCCCAGTAATAATAGTGCTCCTCCATAGTGGCTTCAGTAGTTAGTGTCCCATATATTGGCCCCAGTAGTGATAACTCACCACCATAGTGATCCCAGTAATAATAGTGCCCCCCCCCCCATAGTGGCTCCAGTAATAATAGTGCCCCCCCATAGTGACCCCAGTAATAATAGTGCCCCCCCCCCATAGTGGCTCCAGTAGTAACAGTGTCCCATATATTGGCCCCAGTAGTAATAACTGACCACCATAGTGATCCCAGTAATAATAGTGCTCCTCCATAGTGGCTTCAGTAGTTAGTGTCCCATATATTGGCCCCAGTAGTGATAACTCACCACCATAGTGATCCCAGTAATAATAGTGCCCCCCCCCCATAGTGGCTCCAGTAATAATAGTGCCCCCCCATAGTGACCCCAGTAATAATAGTGCCCCCCCCCCCCATAGTGGCTCCAGTAGTAACAGTGTCCCATATATTGGCCCCAGTAGTAATAACTGACCACCATAGTGATCCCAGTAATAATAGTGCTCCTCCATAGTGGCTTCAGTAGTTAGTGTCCCATATATTGGCCCCAGTAGTGATAACTCACCACCATAGTGATCCCAGTAATAATAGTGCCCCCCCCCATAGTGGCTCCAGTAATAATAGTGCCCCCCCATAGTGACCCCAGTAATAATAGTGCCCCCCCCCCATAGTGGCTCCAGTAGTAACAGTGTCCCATATATTGGCCCCAGTAGTAATAACTGACCACCATAGTGATCCCAGTAATAATAGTGCTCCTCCATAGTGGCTTCAGTAGTTAGTGTCCCATATATTGGCCCCCTAGTAGTAATAACTGACCACCATAGTGACCCCAGTAATAATAGTGCCCCCCCTATAGTGACCCCAGTAATAATAGTGCCCCCACCTATAGTGACCCCAGTAATAATAGTGCCTCCCCATAGTGGCTCCAGTAGTAACAGTGTCCCATAGTGGCCCCAGTAGTATTAAGTGACCTGCATAGTAGCGCCAGTTAGTAATAGTGACCTCCCTATTGCCCTCGGGCCAGGCAACATCCCTACAGCCCTTCCACTCACCCAACCTGCAGGTCCCCTTGGTGTCTGTGCTGCCTAGAGGTCGGTGGTCACAGACTGTAGTGCCACCGCCGGACCGGACCTGCAGACTCCGGCCCGCACCCTGTGTCTGACACGTCGGTTCTATAGTCGTAAATTGCAGCTCTATCGGATTAGGGACTTTTCGCACGCAACGGGATATTCTGCAACAGCATTGCGTAATTTGCAGAATGTTCAGCTCCAAAATCCGTACCGCGGCCCTGCAGAGTTTAGTGTGGAATTGAAAATGACAGAATCCTCGCAACACACAAATCTTGCGCGATTTCCACAGCCGTGTGAAGTGGCAGAATAACGCTTTTATTCTCCCCACATATCTACATGAGGGCTGGTTGGTTTCGGCGGGGCGAGCTATATTTTTGTAATGGAACCGTTTAACGTACCATAAAATGTACTGGGAGACTTTTAAACATTTCTAAGTTGAGCAAAGTGGGGAAAAAATTGCACATTTTTTTTTACCTTGGGAAGGGGTTTTCACATTTTCACGTTCATGCGTGCACAAATACGCGCACATTCGTGTGAAGCCGCCTCGGTCCGCAGAGTGGAACTGTGATCCCCTTCACTTTATTCACATGATAATCACGGCCGCATAATGGGACAAAACCAAACCACTAAGACGGGCGGGAAACATGGGGGCAGCAGCTGTAATATTATATATATATATACTAGGTAATATGCCCTGCTTTACACAGTGGTTTTATGAGTAGCAGTCATGGAATATACAAAGTAGGCCACAAAAATGAACAGAGCACCCATAATTTTTTCTTAGCGGTGTAAGAAATAGCAACCAATCACAGCGCAGCTTTCATGTTACCTCAGCAGTATAATATATAACAACCAATCACAGCGCAGCTTTCATGTTACCTCAGTATAATATATAACAACCAATCACAGCGCAGCTTTCATGTTACCTCAGTGGTATGATATATAACAACCAATCACAGCGCAGCTTTCATGTTACCTCAGCAGTATAATATATAACAACCAATCACAGCGCAGCTTTCATGTTACCTCAGCAGTATAATATATAACAACCAATCACAGCGCAGCTTTCATGTTACCTCTGCGGTATGATATATAACAACCAATCACAGCGCAGCTTTCATGTTACCTCAGCGGTATAATATATAACAACCAATCACAGCGCAGCTTTCATGTTACCTCAGCAGTATAATATATAACAACCAATCACAGCGCAGCTTTCATGTTACCTCAGCAGTATAAGAAATATCAACCAATCACAGCACAGCTTTTATATTACCTCAGCAGTATAATCAATAACCAATCACAGCGCAGCTTTCATGTTACCTCAGCAGTATAATATATAACAACCAATCACAGCGCAGCTTTTATATTACCTCAGCAGTATAATATATAGCAACTAGAGATGAGCGAGCGTACTCGGATAAGCACTACTCGCTCGAGTAATTTGCTTTATCCGAGTATCGCTGTGCTCGGGGCTAAAGATTCGGGTGGCGGCACGGAGCGGGGAGCTGCAGGGGAGAGCGGGGAGGAACGGAGGGGAGATCTTTCTCTCCCTCTCTCCCACCCGCTCTCCCCTGCTCCCCGCTGCGACTCACCTGTCAGCCGCAGCGGCACCCGAATCTTCAGGGACGAGCACAGCGATACTCGGATAAAGCAAATTACTCGAGCGAGTAGTGCTTATCCGAGTACGCTCGCTCATCTCTAATAGCAACCAATCACAGCGCAGCTTTCATGTTACCTCAGCAGTATAATATATAACAACCAATCACAGTGCAGCTTTTATATTACCTCAGCAGTATAATATATAAGAAACAATCACAGGACAGCTTTTATATTACCTCAGCAGTATAATATATAACAACAACCAATCACAGCGCAGCTTTCATGTTACCACCTCAGTATAAGAAGTGAAAGTTGCGCTGTGATTGGTTGCTATTGGCAACAAAAATTACAGGGGAAGTCGGTGAATTTTTGATTTTTAATTCCGCCAGAATGACTTGCCCGATGCTTTTTTGCCCTTTAACATAGATGTGATCGGACATACCGCATATTGTTTCCACTTGTGTAAATCCGCACGTGAAATCCGCAGGTCCTGATACCCCGATGCAAATCAATGAGGATTCCGGACTTCGTATTCGGGCTTCTTCGGACGAGTGTATGTGTCGGTCCGCTCGCCTCAGCGCCACGTACATGCACAGTGAGCGGGGCTGATTTGCATGCGCGTCTGTGCGTATTACACGCTACACTCCCCTTTGCTTTAAAAACTATTTAGCCTAATGAGATCCAAATGGTTTCGTCTTTTCTTGGGACTGTGCAGCGTTTTGCACATTTGCGCACCTCCCGTAGACTTACGGGGACCTCTGCTGCGAGTACGCAGTCCGATTTGTTTGCATATCCATGAAATGTGCGCAAAAAAAATTGTTAGTAAGAAAGAATGGTTCTATTCTCTGCATATTGCGCACGCCAATTCACTGCGCAAACACGTCCGTCTGAAGCAGCCCTCAGGCGTGTGTCGCACGGCGTATTTCTGCAGCGGTTTCCATGGTTTCGCTCACATAAGCGCACTTCGTTTGTGCAAAACAATACAGGGCATCCTCTATTTTCCTGCGCATTTGCGCACACAATTAGCGCATATTGTGCTTATTAACATGACCGCCCTCTTTGCTATCACTGAGAGCGTGCTATTGCGTGATTTTTCTGCGCGTGCAAATGACCACGATTTGCGCACTCAAAACATACTGTAAAACGCGCACAGGTGTTCGTAAAAACGCAACATCCATTGCGCAAATGCGTTCACTCCCGCGTGACACCAGCCTTACCCACGTAACACGGAGCGCATATCCGCCCGTGTGAATGCGCCTTCATAGGCAAACATTTATGGCAGTACTGGTGACCTGCTGGAGCCGCAGGCTGCCATGACGCCTGACAAACACCCCCGTGATCTTATCATGGCGGGGACATCCGGGACACGTAAATGTCGCTGTCAGAATTTACAGCAGCATTTTAGGGGTTAACATTCACAATTGGTGTCCTCTTCAATTACGGCCGTTGTGGGCTAGTGTCGGCGATCAAAGATGGTCGACACCCAGCGTCTACATCCGTGGCTGATGCAGTAAGAACGTATCTAGCTGTGGGGCGGGTGGGAAGGGGTTAATAATCGCTGATACTACCGTAAGGATATCGCATCTGCAGCGCATTTTGTGGCAGCCTCTGTATATTTGTGCATATGGGTCTATGGTATGGAAATGACGGAGTTAAATGGAAGCTCTCCGCCACTAGCTGGCACTGTGCTGTCATCGTGCCCACAGGGGTCCGGTGAGGGGTGTCAGCGCCAGCTGCGGGCACACTCTCCGAGCACCTGAGTGTGGATGCAGGTCACCATAGTAATGCTTGAGAGAGGGGGTCAGGGGGGACGTCACCGAGGGTGACAGCTACTGTATCCAGCCGGGACACAATCACACATTCCTGGACCTGAGGTTGGGGACACAGGAGACGGGCACTGAAAGGGACACGTTCTAGGAAGACTCATCCTCTTCTGGTGCCCGCTCTAGTGCCAGTGAGCCTAAGCCAAGGGCAGCAGTTTAACTTGTTTCATTGCTCTGTCTGATGGTGTACTAACTCACAATTATAGACCAGCACAGTCTAATAACACAAAATCCGTGTCTTTTATTGAGGACACTGAAAAATAATCCACAGTGCAGGGAGAGAAAAATAAGTGAACCCTTCAATTTAATGACGTGTAGAACCCCCTTCTGCAGTAATCACCTCAACCTAGTGTTTCCTGTAATTGCAAACAAGATTTGCACAGCCTTAAGGAAGAATTTTAAGACCATTCCACCCTGCAAATGTCTTTCAGTTCATCAATATTTCTGGGATGCCTTGTGTGCACAGACTTCTTCAGGTCTGGCCACAGCGTCTGCAAAGCGATAAGGTTGGGGCTCTAACCATTTTAAAACATCTTCTTTTTCTACCATTCTTTAGTTTATATACTTGAATTATTTTCTTGTACATAGGAAGCAGTATTATAGTAGTTATATTCTTGTACATAGGGGGCAGTATTATAGTAGTTATATTCTTGTACATAGGGGGCGGTATTATAGTAGTTATATTCTTGTACATAGGGGGCAGTATTATAGTAGTTATATTGTTGTACATAGGAGCAGTATTATAGTAGTTATATTCTTGTACATAGGAGGCAGTATTATAGTATTTATATTCTTGTACATAGGGGGCAGTATTATAGCAGTTATATTCTTGTACATAGGAGCAGTATTATAGTAGTTATATTCTTGTACATAGGAGGCTGTATTATAGTAGTTATATTCTTGTACATAGGAGGCAGTATTATAGCAGTTATATTCTTGTACATAGGAGCAGTATTATAGTAGTTATATTCTTGTACATAGGGGGCAGTATTATAGTAGTTATATTCTTGTACATAGGAGGCTGTATTATAGTAGTTATATTCTTGTACATAGGAGGCAGTATTATAGTAGTTATATTCTTGTACATAGGGGGCAGTATTATAGCAGTTATATTCTTGTACATAGGGGGCAGTATTATAGTAGTTATATTCTTGTACATAGGGGGCAGTATTATAGTAGTTATATTCTTGTACATAGGAGGCAGTATTATAGTAGTTATATTCTTGTACATAGGAGCAGTATTATAGTAGTTATATTCTTGTACATAGGGGGCAATATTATAGTAGTTATATTCTTGTACATAGGGGCACTATTATAGCAGTTATATTCTTGTACATAGGAGCAGTATTATAGTAGTTATATTCTTGTACATAGGAGGCAGTATTAGAGTAGTTATATTCTTGTACATAGGAGGCAGTATTATAGTAGTTATATTCTTGTACATAGGGGGCAGTATTATAGTAGTTATATTCTTGTACATAGGGGCACTATTATAGCAGTTATATTCTTGTACATAGGAGCAGTATTATAGTAGTTATATTCTTGTACATAGGAGCAGTATTATAGTAGTTATATTCTTGTACACAGGGGGCAGTATTATAGTAGTTATATTCTTGTACATAGGGGCAGTTTTATAGTGGTTATATTCTTGTACATAGGAGGCAGTATTATAGAAGTTATATTCCTGTACATAGGAGCAGTATTATAGTAGTTATATTCTTGTACATAGGGGGCAGTATTACAGTAGTTATATTCTTGTACATAGGAGGCAGTATTATAGTAGTTATATTATTGTACATAGGGGGCAGTATTATAGTAGTTATATTCTTGTACATAGGAGGTAGTATTATAGTAGTTATATTCTTGTACATAGGGGGCAGTATTATAGTAGTTATATTCTTGTACATAGGGGCAGTATTATAGTAGTTATGTTCTTGTACATAGGATGCAGTATTATAGTAGTTATATTCTTGTACATAGGGGGCAGTATTATAGTAGTTATATTCTTGTACATAGGGGCAGTATTATAGTATTTATATTCTTGTACATAGGAGGCAGTATTATAGTAGTTATATTCTTGTACATAGGGGGCAGTATTATAGTAGTTATATTCTTGTACATAGGGGCAGTATTATAGTATTTATATTCTTGTACATAGGAGGCAGTATTATAGTAGTTATATTCTTGTACATAGGGGGCAGTATTATAGTAGTTATATTCTTGTACATAGGGGCAGTATTATAGTAGTTATATTCTTGTACATAGGGGCAGTATTATAGTAGTTATATTCTGGTACATAGGGGGCAGTATTATAGTAGTTATATTCTTGTACATAGGGGGCAGTATTGTAGTAGTTATATTCTTGTACATAGGAAGCAGTATTATAGTAGTTATATTCTTGTACATAGGGGGCAGTATTATAGTAGTTATATTCTTGTACATAGGAGGCAGTATTACAGTAGTTATATTCTTGTACATAGGGGGCAGTATTATAGTAGTTATATTCTTGTACATAGGAGGCAGTATTATAGTAGTTATATTCTTGTACATAGGGGGCAGTATTATAGTAGTTATATTCTTGTACATAGGAGGCAGTATTATAGTAGTTATATTCTTGTACATAGGAGCAGTATTATAGTAGTTATATTCTTGTACATAGGGGGCAGTATTAGAGTAGTTATATTCTTGTACATAGGAGCAGTATTATAGTAGTTATATTCTTGTACATAGGAGGCAGTATTATAGTAGTTATATTCTTGTACATAGGGGCAGTATTATAGTAGTTATATTCTTGTACATAGGGGACAGTATAATAGTAGTTATATTCTTATACATATGGGACAGTATTATAGTAGTTATATTCTTGTACATAGGGGACAGTATAATAGTAGTTATATTCTTATACATATGGGACAGTATTATAGTAGTTATATTCTTGTACATAGGGGGCAGTATTTTAGTAGTTATATTCTTGTACATAGGGGACAGTATTATAGTAGTTATATTCTTGTACATAGGAGGCAGTATTATAGTAGTTATATTCTTGTACATAGGGGGCAGTATTATAGTAGTTATATTCTTGTACATAGGGGGCAGTATTATAGTAGTTATATTCTTGTACATAGGGGGCAGTATTATAGTAGTTATATTCTTGTACATAGGGGCAGTATTATAGTAGTTATATTCTTGTACATAGGAGGCAGTATTATAGTAGTTATATTCTTGTACATGGGAGCAGTATTATAGTAGTTATATTCTTGTACATAGGGGGCAGTATTAGAGTAGTTATATTCTTGTACATAGGAGCAGTATTATAGTAGTTATATTCTTGTACATAGGGGACAGTATTATAGTAGTTATATTCTTGTACATAGGAGCAGTATTATAGTAGTTATATTCTTGTACATAGGGGACAGTATTATAGTAGTTATATTCTTGTACATAGGGGGCAGTATTATAGTAGTTATATTCTTGTACATAGGGGGCAGTATTATAGTAGTTATATTCTTGTACATAGGGGCAGTATTATAGTAGTTATATTCTTGTACATAGGAGGCAGTATTATAGTAGTTATATTCTTGTACATGGGAGCAGTATTATAGTAGTTATATTCTTGTACATAGGGGGCAGTATTAGAGTAGTTATATTCTTGTACATAGGAGCAGTATTATAGTAGTTATATTCTTGTACATAGGAGGCAGTATTATAGTAGTTATATTCTTGTACATAGGGGGCAGTATTATAGTAGTTATATTCTTGTACATAGGGGGCAGTATTATAGTAGTTATATTCTTGTACATAGGAGCAGTATTATAGTAGTTATATTCTTGTACATAGGAGGCAGTATTATAGTAGTTATATTCTTGTACATAGGGGGCAGTATTATAGTAGTTATATTCTTGTACATAGGAGCAGTATTATAGTAGTTATATTCTTGTACATAGGAGGCAGTATTATAGTAGTTATATTCTTGTACATAGGGGCAGTATTATAGTAGGTATATTCTTGTACATAGAGGGCAGTATTATAGTAGTTATATTCTTGTACATAGGGGCAGTATTATAGTAGTTATATTCTTGTACATAGGGGTAGTATTATAGCAGCTATATTCTTGTACATTGGGAACAATATTATAAAAGTTACATTCTTGTACACAGAGAACAGTATCGTAGCATATAGGGTGTCGTTTTGCACACCCACCTGCTTCTCAGCGAATACATAGTGCATTGCTCAGCAGAGAGTAAAAAATGGGATCAGTAGAAGCCTCTACCAGAATAAAGAGAATATGTAATCTCCACCTACGATATGATGGAAATGTCATCAGAACATTACGAAATGTCTTTACTATGTTACTTAAAAATGTCTAACACAGACCATGATGCAGCTTCATGTGCAAGAAGTAAAGATAAACATGAACATATGTGTTTAACTAGCGCTAGAGATGTACACACAAACAAGTGCATCATAGCGAAAACTAATTAGCCCTATAATATCTAACGACTATAGTATCTATGTGTCATACTGTCTTCTCTTCTCATCACTATCTATCTATCTATCTATCTATCTATCTATCTATCTATCTATCTATCTATCTATCTCATATCTATCTATCTATCTATCTATCTAATATCTATCTATCTCGTATCTATCTATCTCATATCTATCTATCTATCTATCTATCTAATATCTATCTATCTATCTATCTATCTATCTATCTATCTATCTATCTATCTATCTATCTATCTATCTATCTATCTATCTCATATCTATCTATCTTCCTATGTTCCTTCGATCCATTAGCATACACTATATAGCACTACATGTTCCTTTCAACACTTAATCTTCTTGCTTCTGCATTTCCAAGATCTGAACAAAGAAAGTTCTGAAGGACGGAGAGGTCAGACGTACAGAAGGTAAGATGACATTTCTGGGGCACCGGCATGCTCTCAGCTATCTGCCCTTCTTTCTCCAACAGTTATTCTCAGCCTACAGGAAAACAGAACTGGATGCTAAGTGAAGGGAACTTTTATCTGTGTCTTCAGAGAATATCTCAGGAGTAGACTCTTCATTGCTTCCACATCGCAGGCTTTATAAGCCAAAAATTTCCCAGAGTAATCCAAGCATGAATCCTGGATCTGTGCAGTGAACTACAAGTAAAGTGTGCGCATACCTGGGACACGGCGGGCGCAGCAGATATGTCTGCTGGACCAGTAAGGTCTGTGTCTGCTCCATTCCACTTGGCTTGGAAAAAGCACAACTTTTTGGCAACTTTATAGACCTTGAGTGAGACAGTCGCATTACTTGTGGTCTTATTGTAATGGTGCTGTCAGCCAGATACGAGTCCTGCTCTATGTCACTAACAACCATATACAGTAATGCTGAGAGGTCTGCCCATAAGGACTATGGAGCTTCCTCTGATGCCTCCACTCTTCCTGGGGACATACTGCAATATCTAGTTCCTTCACAGGGTCAGATTACGGCTGCCTACAGTATTGGGCAGTTCAATTATCGGCTTATGAAATATCGGTCTCAATATGTCTGAGTAGTACCAGTAGTAGCGGCCCAGTAGTAATAGTGACCCTCTTAATGGCTCCAGTAGTAATAGTGACCCTGTTGGTGGCTCCAGAAGTATTAGTGACCCCCTTAGTGGTCCCAGCAGTAAATGTTCCTCATAGTAGAACCAGTAGGACTAGTGACCCCCATAACAGCCCCATTAGTAATAGTGTCCCACTTAATGAACATCTGGCACTGAAGAAACCCTACACCATCAATTATTTAACTCACAAGGCCTACTGCTGTAATTATTAATACTTGGACCACTTAGGGGGTCACTATTATTACTGGGGCCATGAACAGGGTCATTAATACTACTTTGACCATTAAGAGGGTCATTATTATTGGGGGTCACTATTGCTACTGGGTCCACTGTGGGGGACACTATTATTACTGGGACCACTAAGGGGGTTACTATTATTACTGGGCATACTAAGAGGGTCACTGTTACTACCGGGACCATTACAAGTGTTACTAGCACTACTGGATTCTCTATGGGGACACTATTATTACTGGAACCATTTAGGGGGGTCACTATTACTACTGGGACCATTAAGAGGGTCACTATTACTACTGGGGCAATGAAGAGAGTCACTATTACAACTGGGACCATTAAGAGAGTTACTAGTACTACCAGGTCCCCTACGGGGATACTATTACTACTAGGACCCCTAAAGGGATCACTATTACTACTGGGACCATTAAGAGGGTTACTATTACTACTGGGACCGCTATGGGCGTCACTATTACTACTGGGGCCCTTATGGTGGGCACTGTTACTACGGGAACCAATAATGGGGTCACTATTACTACTAGAACCAGTAAGAGGGTCACTTACTACTGTGGCAATTAAGAAAGTCGCTATTACTACTAGGACCATTAACAGAGTTATTAGTACTACTCGGTCCCCTATGGGGACACTGTTACTACTGGAACAATTAAGCGGGCCACTAAAGGGATCGTTATTACTACTTGGTCTGCTATGGTGTTCACTATTGCTACTGGAGCCACTATGGGGGGTCACTAATACTACGGGGTCCACTATGGAGGGCACTATTACTACTGGGACCAATAATGTGGTCACTATTACTACTGGGGCCATTAGGAGGCTCACTATTACTACTGACACAACTAAAGGAGCACTACTATTACTAGGGCCACTAAGAGGGTCACTTTTACTATTGGGGCTACTATTGTGGCAACATTACTTTTGGGGCCGCTAGAATAACACAGTTAAAAACATATGCTGTGATAAGCCATACCCCTAATCACACTCCACTTTTACCTTGGCCGGTATTTTAGTGTTACGATGGTGGCAACCCTTTGCAGATCGTGTGCTGGCAGGTGTATGAAACTCCGGTCTTAATAAATATCCCCCAATGTACTTGTGCCACACACGGTCTGATGCTCCGGTGCCGTTACTCCTATATTCCCGGACGGTCGTTGTTCACACTGACTGCAGTGGTGGCATGCCTGTTTAACCACTTGGATGCTGCAGCCAAAGTCCTGATGCGAAATAGAACGTCCCCTATGTGGTGTTGGGCCTATTAATTACAAGGCCATGTGACCTGTTAAAGGGACATCACTAGGGTCAGAAGACACGATGGCATCGCAGGTCACAAGACATCTCTGCAGAGCCCCGAACAAGCGCTGTTTTAAAATGAATGTTTGGGCAGTGGAAGGTTAAAAATGGAGACCCCCTTTAAGCTTTGCCCTCCGGGCTTGGAAAAACAAAGATGGCCGCATCGCTGCTCTGACTACCTGATTCACACTGTATATTAGTATGCATCGGTAGTCTAAGACACTACATGCTACTCTAACTGGCCATAGGGCTCACGAGGGCAGCACTGGGTAATGAAAGCAGTTGTAGTGGCTTAGACTCATGATGCATACTAATGCACTGTGTTTGAGGCAGTCCGAGAAGCTGGTGCAGCCATCTTTGTTTTTCCAGGCACGGACGGTCACTTTAATTTAAAGGTGTTCTTCAAAGTACCTTGTGATCAGGTAATGTTAACCTGCAGTCCTCTGTAAAGCAACTGATATCCCAGTGAAGTGTGCTGCATGGCAAACTCAGCCCTGCTGCATCTGCTGCCACGTGCAGTGCTCGACAGGCTCACGTGCTGACGGTTATCATTATGCTGTTGAGAAGCATTATGTAATATTCCCATTAAGATGCAATAAATCAGCTTCTCTACCTTCCCCATTTATGTTCTGTGAGGCGCTCGTGCCCATTTCCTGTTGCCATGACAACCCCATCACCATTTCTGACAGTATCCTCCTGGTAAATTCTTTCTGAGCCTCGGCATGTGACTCCGACATGTCAGAAACACTGTGCTTAGATGAGCCGAGGCCTTACGTAATATGTAACCAGTATAAACCGTCTAGGCCAAGACTTCTGGTTATTTCTGTGCAGAGTCTTACATCCAAACCTTGTATGCAAGAGTGAAGGCACAAAGGAAGACACTTTGACTATGTGGAGTACAATTTAAGGCACTATTACTGCCTAGCGATGATCTATTTCACCTTTTTTATTTGGGGCATTGACTGTCTGACACTAGAGATAAGCGAGTATACTCGCTAAGGCTAACTACTCGAGCGAGTAGTGCCTTAGCCGAGTATCCTCCCGCTCGTCTCTAAAGATTCGGGGGCCGGCGGGGAGCGGCAGGGGAGAGCGGGGAGAAACGGAGGGGAGATCTCTCTCCTTCTCCCCCCCCCCCCCCCCGCTTACCCCTGCTCACCGCCGCAACTCACCTGTTACCCGCGCTGGCGGCCGAATCTTTACAGACAAGCAGGAGGATACTCGGTGAGCAGGGGTAAGCGGGGGGGGGGGGGGGGAGAAGGAGAGAGAGATCTCCCCCCCATTCCTCCCCGCTCTCCCCCGCCGCTCCCCGCCGGCCCCCGAATCTTTAGAGACGAGCGGGAGGATACTCGGCTAAGGCACTACTCGCTCGAGTAGTTAGCCTTAGCGAGTATACTCGCTCATCTCTATCTGACACTATTATTTTGTATACAAGGTGGGCAATAGGTGGGCAAGGTGATGGAAAAGAAAGATGCCAAAAATGTATGCATGTAGCAAAACCTACATAGCTGAGTTGTGGATGGAAGAAGTCACCATGGCAGCCTGGGTCAGATAGAGAAGAGAAGGGAAAATGAACACCTCAAGTCAGAGAGAACATCACATCCCCATGAATGTATCTAATAATGGTCACTTCATAGATAATTGTTTTTAGAATTATTAATTGATTACAAAGGCATCAGAAAATAATGAACATTTTTCATGAATGGGGGAGCACCTATATTAACACATAGGCCGTGCTTCCCTATGATGTGGTAGCTGCTTTTTTCTATGTCTTTACTTTGTCTCAGTCCCAGTCAATAAGCTTTTAAAAGTTGTTATGCTGAACCTTTCTATCAAACCTGTATGGATTCCACCTACTCTGACGACTGCCACGACTATCTATGATTGGACCTAAGGACTACCAATTGTGACCCATAGGGGGCTGTTGAAGAGGCTGTAACTTAAGACTCAATGTATGTACAGTACCTCATTCTAGATGTAATTGGGTTGTCTCACTTGGATATCCCTTTGATATAATAAAGCTATTCAGTGATCCGCTGACCAACATGGCTTCTCTATGCCCAGCATTTATACCTGTGGGTAGCTGCTGCAGGTGAAATACAGTATTACATGGTGCCAATTCAAATTAATAGGCAATCACATAATAAACTGTCACACTAAACTGTGGGCAGGACAATACGCATACAATGAACGCTATGGGATTCAGTTACAATTCAAGTAATGTTAGCGTTTCATATTGAAACTGATAATTTCGCTTGCAGTACCATGCCAAGCCTCATGGTGTGCTGTTTAGAAGAAACACATACCTGAGTCACAAAGAACACTTTAATTCAGGCGCACCTTTCACTCCAGCGTAATATTGCTCCCAGTGGTAGAAATATTGAAAGTGCTGGTTTACATTTTCAGTATGCAAATAACCAGTAAGTCCTCTCTAAATTATGAACATGCCCCCTACCATTCCCCATTAGGCTAAAATCATCAGTCGTGTTTTATGGGTCGAACATTTGTCACTGGTCGGGGTATTGCGGTGCTAGGCTCAGGATAGGATGCAGCAGAGGGAGTAACCAAAGTTTAGAAAGAACGAACAATTGGATACAAATAAATAAACAATTAGATTCCATGTCTCTGGCTTTCGAAACACTGCCTACTGTTCACTATCAGACAATAATACCTCTCTGATCAATAGCTATAGCACATAGCTTCAATAAATACAATCTAACAGAAGTAGGGATATTGCGACATAATACACAATTTCTCTGTGGGGTTAACACTCATCCACCTGTAAAGTTACTTTCTATTTCCCCCCTGCGATAAGTAATGACCGACGCTCAATCATGCATGGTTATATCTCAAGAGCTTAAACAATGGTACCGGTCTTTGCAGGGTCAATCTCTCCCAATATACTTAGCGACTGGTACGGCAGGCTTGCTGACTAATTACTACCGCTCATTGTCTGTGTGCACACCTATAATCCCTTGAGAAGTCGGCCTTGCAGTTTGTTGCGCTGTATACTCTAGCTGATCCTGATTCAAGTCAGTCCGCGTCTCAAGCAGGAAGGCTGGTCCCCGTTCCCTCACTCAGTTTTCTGTTGTCAACATTGTGCACCACCATCTGGAAACAATTTCGATACTACTCCACCTAGGATCAGGCAGCACAGTTCCCAGCTTACTCTGTCCTGATCTCGGCCTAATATGCAGCAAAAGATTGTCCCTTTTTGTAATCAGAGCATCTACCAATCAGCAAGTGTACTGTGAGCATGCTCAATCCAGTTGCGCCACATTTTGGCGTACAATCCCGTTTTTGGCACAACTTCTAGTCCATCTTTCCCATTATATCCCTATGGGTATATTACACAGTAATGTGAGTCCTTACATATTGACTTTACAGGGCAGTTACCTATACAGTAACTGGCACTAATTTGCATATCTTTTCCCAGACTTCCTACGCGAAATGAATCTCTGCAAGGAGAAACAGTACCCCCCAAGAACTACATCAAAGTCTTCTCAAGCAGCCAACCAATACCCTGCTGTGTTTTGATGAGAGGCAAGAACCCATCATCTTCATTTTAGAAGAGACTTTGTTTTCGTAACAATCCCTAATCATGTTGCAAGGCTCTTTATTAATTGGATGTTGATTTTACTGGGAAGCCACCTGTAGGTGGTGTCACATAGGCGAGGGGAGGCTTAGATTGTGGAGTGACTGGTACCCAACTTTCCGAATCTCTGCACGTCAACCAGACGAGCAACCATCACCTTCTGCCACAATTCAACAGCAATCCGCCTAGCCCTGTGCTCAGTATCGCCACCACCACCAACATTCACAGGTGTTGGACCCAAATACCAATACCCACAACTATGTCTTTAAAGATATAGTTTCGTGTTAACACCGACGAGGTGCCATTAGGGAGTCGGGAAGGAATTTTTTCCCCAAAAGGGCTAATTGGCTTCTGCTTTTGGGGTTTTTTGCCTTCCTCTGGATCAACAAAACAGGAGGCTAGACAGGCTGGACTAGATGGACATTGTCTTCATTCAGCCTTATGAACTATGTTACTATGTTACTATGAGGTTCACTAATTAATTGAAAGTTTAATTCTAAAACGTTAGCAGCGCTTATTTATAGAAAAATACAAAAAATGATATCAAATTGTTACTATTCTCTGTGTGGAGTCACACGGAATTACAGGACAGTCCGCACACATAATGAACTCCAAGGGGCTGACCCTGAACATGAGTCCATGTGCGATTTTTAAACCCTCGGCGAGATAACTCCCATTTAGCTCCTTCCAGCCCCCATGGGGATTTGGCTTACACCGGAGCACATGAGCACTGAAATCCATATTTCCTTCATTGTGGGGCCCACAATGAAAATATGACAGCGAAGTTTCCCCTCATGATTTTACATACGGTTTGAGCCCACACACGAATGTGTTCAGATACATATTTTCCCCAATATGCCATTTTGGGGTCTCTGAGCATTTTGCAAGGATGGGAGTACCTGTGTCTGATTAATGTTTTGTACCTGTGACGTTTTGCCAAATATCCTTGTTGGTGGGCTGAGACGTGCAGATCAGTCATAATTTCCGAATTACATTTTCCTCCTTGTTTGAGCGTATTCCCATTGTTTTAATTTGGCTCCAAAAGTTATCAGGTCTGGCTGTGGCCAGTTCCAAAAATGGGGAGGAGAAGTTACTGGGGTGTGAAGGCTGTTTCTGTCCTTATCTCATATTGTAAATATTTCCTGCATTAGCTAGGACTGTTGTACATTACAGGCCCCCTTGGGGATTGTGGCAGTCTTTCTGAAGCTTGCTTCATCGCCCCTTCAACACTCAGCTTTCCTAGATGCTGAAAAGCATTTAACCTTTCCACTTACAAACTACACAGCAGTGTTGCACAACCATGTGGGACTAAGGCCATACCTCACAGGTAGCACTAGAGCAACCATTTTGTTACTTCTTATGGTGAGCTAACTTAGGTTTCATTCACATTAGTTTTGAGCCTCCATTGCTGGTTTCCATGAACATCTCGGAGAAAATAGCACTGTGTGTAGCTGGCCAGGAGCCATTATAGTCAATGAGCTCTGTCTGGCACCATACGGGTTCAGCATCTGCCAGTTCAAGTTTTGCCATTGTTTGGCTCCTAGGATGAAGCCGAACAATGGAAAATAAAAACGCTAGTGAGAATGAGGCCTTACATATCTTGGAAGTAAGACCCATCTAGATACATGTCTTGAGTAATTTGGTGAAGGTCACTTCTCATTTCTCAATTCTCCAGCTGGTTTGTAATAGCCTTTAACCAACATAAGAACGTCAGCATTATCAAATGACGTCATTCGGACCCCAGTCTACACTATATTTAGTGGTCAGCACTCTGCTGGTGATCTGCAGCAAGGGCTTAGCAACCGGCTTAATGCACGTCTATCGAAACAGCACAAAATTACAAGGACTTGCTATGTTGAACGACAACCTGCTGCTTCTAACTGTATAGTCTAAGCAGAGCTTTTTAGAAAATGCAATCCAAAGTCACCTTCATCGCTCGGAAAATTCTGATTAAAGACATTGCCATTATTGAGATTGTAACCATTTGCTAATATGAAGGACAAAGCCTACAGTACATGGAAAACTAGACCATGTCAGATTTCATTTTAGACAAAGCTATCTAATTGGTGGCCCATGGGTCTTTAGCAGGCGCATTCAGGTTTTTTGTTCTATCGTGGTCACCAGCTTAATGTGCCACCTCTATGTAAGTTCTGCTCATCGGTAAGGTCAAGGAAGCATTTATTGGGATATACAACTAAGGTTTCCTCCATATTTGAGTTTCATGCCATATAGCCAGAGCCTAGTAGTGTGCCACCATGTATGGCAGCAATAGTGGATATGTAGAATAGTAGATATGTAGGTCATTCCTTCTGATCATCACTTTGCATTATTGATGACGACCCCAAAGTAATAAGAGATAGCACAAACCAAATTGTGCTATTAAATCTTCGGACTATTTTTGGGCCAAGTTTTGGTACATCTCTCATACATAGTGTGGAAAAAAAACATACCCCCCATGTGTAACGACAACAGCTGGACATAGACTACAGAAGTAGACTTCACCTATAGGGTCGCCTCTTCCAGGAACTAACAGTTTCTATCAGTACTCAGGACCTAAGGTAGAGCCAAATAATGTAACAACCAGATAGTTGAATGAGCTACACTAGTAAGTACAACGATGCAAGATTAGGAAATCACCAAGGCATGATCAGAACATAATAGCACAAAGGATGATGGAGGTAATAGTCAGATAATAGAGTGGACAGATGATGGTGATAGTAGTCAAATAATTGAGCAGATAAGTGATGGTAAATAGATAGTAACAAACTCACAATAACCGGCCCTGATTCTAGATTTCCCTACATCCTCCCCTAATCTATCCCTAATCCTGACCCTGACACCACTGTCCTGTGTATCCCTAAGATATCTCTAATAGAAACCCTGTCTGAGACGCTAACAACAAATGAGAGGATACTACCACCCAGCGACAAGAAAATTGAGCTGAGCAAAGCTGAACTTACAAGCAAGACCAAAACAGATACAAACAGGGAAACAGCAAACAAAAACTACAAGGCTAAGATTCAAGGACTGGACTAGAACTCTACAAGGCCAAGGATAGAGGATAGGACTAAAACTAACTACAGGAACAAAACCACACTGAGAACAAAGCTAGACTAGCAAGAAGATACTAGAAACATACAGAGAATAGTGAATTTAAATACACATAGCTTACACAATAACCAGCAACATATTACAAAAGCCAGGTATATTTAAAGAGAGACTAACCGATCAGAAACTCCTCTCCAAACAAGCCTGAGCTGAGCAATGTGGTCCGCTGACCCACTTCAATCAGTTGTGTTACAATTGCTGAGCAACTGCCCCAACAATAAACTAATAGACAGGAGATGACAAAACAACAGGGGTGTTCGTGCTGCTTGGAACATCCTGGCCCTTATTTATTCTGTTGCTCCTCTTTGGGTTTTTTCCAGCTCCAGGTTAACCGTTTCTGTGAACTGGTGCCCAGAACTGAATTGCATGTTCAGCTTCAAGAAAATATGCTTTATTACCCAACAGAAATGGACAAACCTTGTCCAGGTCCCAGAAAACCCCTGGCGCCCGTGTTACTGCAGGTAGCAGACCGCCGTACCTGAAGACAGACGTCTCTCTGCAGCGCCGGAGGAAAGAACATGTGACCGTCTTCATTGCCGGCCATGTGTTCTTTCATCAGCACTGCAGAGAGACGTCCGTCTTCAGGTACGGCCGTCTTCTTTCTGCAGTAACGGCTCAGTCACACGGGCGCATTGGCGCCGGTGTATGGGTGCCGATGCGCCCGTAAGACTGAGCCCTTATGAGTTTTGTTATGGTACTGCATGTATGTAGCAAGCTTGATTCTGGTGATGTATTTATGTTCTTAGCTTGGTTTTGGGGCTGCATGCATTTACTGAGCTTCGTTCATGTGCTGTATTTATGTTATGAGCTTTGTTCTTGTTCTGTATTTATATACTGAGCCTGGTTCTGGTGCTGTATTTATGTTATGAACTTGGTTCTGGTGCTGTATTTATGTTATAAACTTGGTTCTAGTGCTATATTCGTGTTATGGTTTGGTTATAGTGCTTTGCTTATGTTAGGAGCTTGATTTTGGTGCTATATTTACACTATTAGCGTGGTTCTGTTAATATATTTATGTTATGAGCTTGATTCTGGTGCTGTTTTCATGTGCTCAGCTTCGTTCTGGTGCTGTATGTATGTACTGAGCTTGGTTCATGTGCTGTTTTTATGTTATGAGCTTTGGTCTTGTGCTGTATTTATATACTCGGGCTGGTTCTGTGACTTATTTATGTTACAAGCTTGTGCTGCATTTATATAATGAGTTTGGTTCTTGTGCTGTATTTATAGAATGAGCTTGGTTCTGGTATTGTACTTATTTTATGAACAAGCTTTTCTTCCTCCCTCAGTGGGGAAAAAAGTCAGTGCGTCTTATAAAACAAACATGCCCAAATTCAAGCCGTCTGGCTGGACTGCGCATTTGTTTGCATAATTGCGAGTTTGTTATGAGAGCAGTTCTCTTTCTCCTTTCCACTGCCGCCCGTATGTACCGCTGATTGGTAGGGAGCGCCAGCGGGAACTGCTGCTGCTCCCCTGCCTCCACCAATAAGCTTAACGCCTACCTCCTACGAAGGACAGTGCTGACAGTACTTTCATTATTGTATTTTGTGCAGAAAAGGCTAGCATATAGAATCCCTTTTAAACTGGAGGTTGTGAAATACGCCAAAGAACATGGAAACAGGGCAGCTGAGAGACATTTTGGCCCTCCACCAACTGAAAAAATGATACGGGAATGAAAGAAACAGGAGGATGAGCTGCAAAAAGCAGATAAACGTAGACACACTTTTCGTGGGCGTACTGCAAAATGGCCACAGATAGACGTGGAAATGAAAGAGTGGATCACACGTCACAGGAACAGCGGATCTTCAGTCTCTACGAAAATGATATTTGAAGCCAAGCATCTTGCTGCAGAGAAAGGCATTGGGTAGTTCACTGGATCCGCATTGTGGTGCTACAGGTTCATGAGGAGATGTGGCCTCGCAATGCACACCAAAACTAGAATTGTGCAAAAAATGCCTAAAGAATATGAAGCCAAGATTGTGTCTTTTCATAAATTTGTAATTGATGCAAGAAAGAAAAAATGGCTTTGAAATAGGCCAGATTGGGAATATGAATGAAGTCCCGTAAACCTTTGATGTTCCATCAAACAGGACTGGAAGGTGCAAAAACTGTAACCATGAAAACCTCAGGACATGAGAAAACACATCACACGGTTGTGTTGTCCTGCAGGGCGGATGGCACCAAACTTCCACCAATGCTAATCTCCAAACGAAAAAGCATGCCAAAAGAGGCGATCCCATGAGGAGTTATTGTCCATGTTCATGAGTAAGAATGGACGAAAGTGGAATGACAATATGGGTCGAAAAAGTGTGGTCCAAATGTCCTGGAAGGATTCTGAAGAAACCTGCCCTGCTAGTACTTGACCAGTTTAGGGCACATATCAGTGAAAACACGAAAAGATATTTAAAGAAGCAAAGACCCATCTAGCTGTAATTCCTGGGGGGCTTACCAGCCTGTTGCAACCTCTGAACAAGCCATATAAAGATTTCATGTAAGAGGAACAAGGCTGCTGGGAATCATGACCGGACACCCACCAAACAAATAAAAAGACTCAAGTTTGTGAGTGGGTGACAATATTTTGGCGGGCTGTGAAGGAGGAAATGGTTGTAGGATTCTTCAAAGAATGTGGCATCAGTAATGCCTTGGACGGTTCTGAGGATGGGATCCTTTATGAAAACGCTGACACCAGTGATAGTGAGTCACTGAGCTTGATAAGTTGGGATAGTAGTGAGGAGTTTTTGGGTTTCCTGATGACTAGAGGTGTATTGTTCCAAGATGAAAATCTCTCCTCACCTGTTAATTACACTAATAATGGTTCTTAACGCTGCTGTTGATTGTTGTTCATGTTTGCATATTATTACGCTTGGTTCAGGTAGCTGGCTCAAGGTTGACTCAGCCTTCCATCCTTCCGAGGTTGGTAGATTGAGTACCCAACTTGCTGGGGAATAAAAGATGACTGGGGAAGGCAATGGCAAACCAACCGGCAAAAACAGTCTGCCGAGAAAACGTCATGGTGTGATGTCACCCTAGGAGTCGGTCATGACTCGGTGCTCGCACCAGGGGACTTTACCGTTACCTGTTATTTTATTAAATGTTTTAGCTTACTTTTTGGTTCAAAATATTTTTTTCCTATTTTCCTCCTCCAAAAACCTAGCTAGTAGAGATGAGCGAGTATACTCACTAAGGCACATTACTCGAGCGAGTAGTGCCTTAGCCAAGTATCTCCCCGCTCGTCTCTAAAGATTCGGGGGCCGGCGGGGGAGAGTGGGGAGGAACGGAGGGGAGATCTCTCTCTCTCTCCGTCTCTTTCCCCCCGCTCCCCGCCGCAACTCACCTGTCACCGGCGCCGGCCCCCGAATCTTTAGAGACGAGCGGGGAGATACTCGGCTAAGGCACTACTCGCTCGAGTAATGTGCCTTAGCGAGTATACTCGCTCATCTCTACTAGCTATGTCTTATCATCAGATGCATCTCATAAAGCAAAAAATACCATATAATGTTTTTAGTTTTTGATGGGACGGGTAAAAAGAATTCTGCACAGGGTGCCATCTAAACTGGCACGCTCCATATCCCCCTACACTCACCCAAGTTGTGTTGACTAAATTATCACCCACATTTTCAGAAAGCAATCATTGGCACAGTTCGAAAGATTACAGCAGTTCATATCATAAAGAAATGACTGTTCCGACCGTCTATCAAAGTTTTCTCCGCCGTTCCAGCGGCACCAGTTGGGGGGGGGGGGGGGGGGGTCTGCTGAGCATTGCGATTTCCAGGATGTATTTCACTCCTCTCTCTATTATGAAAGCCTCTGAATCTCTCTTTGATGCCTCTCCTGACTGGGACGCTTGCTGGCAGCCTTTACAAATGTTATCACATGTGAAGTAGCGGGTTTAAAGGGAATATTTTAAAGGCAGGTTCATTAAGAGTTCACATTGCCGTATAGAACAGCCGTGAGTGACAGCTCATCCGTACATTAAAAGGCAATTCAACCCATTAAACCAAACCAAAAGGAATATCAGCTGGAGCCCGACTGTTTATTTATGGATGGAGCGAGTTTACAGAGCAATAATGGGACAAGCAAGTCAATATATAGTAAGACAGCGCCGGGAGTCGAAAGGGCAAATATAACATTGATGGTCTCTCCTTCTATAGGCGATCAATATTTGATTGGTGGAGGTCCGATCTCCCCTGCTTAGAAGAACAATGAAATGGTTGCAAAACTATGCGAGCGTTGCATTGCCTTCTTCCTTTATTTGTAATATTGGGGAGAGGGGCAATTTCTTGGCAAACCTCCAGCAAGTAGAGTGACCACTCACTATACTGTCCGGCACAGATGTAAGTAGGGCGAGCGGTGTCCCGCTCACCTGTTACTGATGCATCTTACTGCTGCTTTGACCACGGCCCTGGAAGCCACGTCCTCTTCCGTTGTGAGATGCAGCCAAAAGGGGAAGAGAGGGCAATTGAGTGACCCCACTGCCGGCCAGTAACATAGCCACGGCGGGGAGGAGTTGAATGGGTGCTTCGGGCATCATGCTTAGAGTGCTTACAACTCTCTGGAGGGGAGGCTTCACCTCACCCCAATGTCAACAGTCATGCAACTAGCATGTGACTGCTGGAAAGAATAACCCGATGCATTATGGTTTATGGACATGGCTAAGCGCAGTGCCCCCCGGCAGGAGCACAAAGCTTTGAGGCACAGCAGGCACCCCAAAGAGTTGCTTCACAGTGGGGGGCAGTGAGTGACACAGAACCAGAGAAAGCCACAGTTTAGCAGGGAGGCCATTTAATAATAGCAGAGAGTTATGTTCAGGCAGTGCAGTAGGCAGTTTCCTAATGCTGGGGAGCTGCCAGGGGGGAGGTCAACAGAGGGTCTGAGTGATGCAGCAAACTTGACCCAGTGGACACCGAGAGGGCTTTGATGACCCGGGGCCAAAGATGAAGAAGCAGCACCAGAGGAAGAAACAGCTGGACTACTTGGGTGAAGGACCCCCGTAGTGCATGGGAGTAGAGAGGGTCTCCTTCCCTACCATTGCCTGAGAACACGGCAGCGGTGTTGAAGAGGTCATTGCCAAGCAGTTGGAAACCAAAGCATGACGGTGGGATCGGTCATAAGTGGATTTATTCCCTTAAGGTTCTATTGAACAAAATCCCTGGCAAGGGTGGGGGGGTGTCCTCTTTATGGGACCATCGAACTGTGCATACACTAGAATATAAGGAGAAGTCTGGCGCCTTTCTGGTCCGGGAAACGTTTAGTGGATCTAGGTGCATGGTTAAGTGTATTCCTGCCAAGGAGAGCTCATCAATATTCATTCCACTGCCTTTCACACCTGCACCAGATGGACCTTTGATCCCATTTTCTCCTTTTGGCATCAGCAAGGAAGCCCTGTGTTGTAGTGATAATGAAATTAGCCATTTGTATTGTTTCACTGCCCCTCTAATACGCATTCCAAAGACTTACTGACTATGACTTCCAACCACAGAGATGGGACAAAAAAAAGGAATAATGGGCATTATGGGGTAATGAAAGGTCCCAGATCATCAGTAATTATATTTTCAAAACCGTGAGTGTACCGTAGACACGGTGCATTCACTCCTATCAATGTGCCAGAATCACATACCTGTGGAGCTATACAAAATCTGTAACAGGGCCCCCAACCATAATGCCTTATTCATAGCACTGGGCTTCCTATATAGAAAAGAGTGAGGCCTTATGGGTTTCCTAAGACTCCTGGGCCTGGGTGCAACTGCATCCCCTATAGATACACCCGTGGCGAGCATAGCTCCCCTATTAGAGTACCTCCCAGGGAATTATGGCCGAAATATAAAATTGGGTTTTCATCCGGAAGATCTGCGCATCCACTTAACCAGCTCTTCGATGATGTCATATGGAGGACAGCAGAGGTAAGACCCAGAAGGACTTTAAAACTAAAGAGGGTTCCAGAATACGCCTATTTTGATCCCTAAAAAGTTCTTTACAGCTCTGTGAAAGATACTCCTCTGTATACTGTGGCAAGGATCCACTCTGAGAATTAAACTAGAAACTCTCTGTCTGTCCGTGTAGGGAGAGGGGCTAGGCCTCCCCCACTTTCACTACTACTACCTGGCTAGTAAGCTGGTATGTGCGGGGGGGGGGGGGGGGTGTCTTCTACTGATTATAACCCAGTGGTGGGGCTTGAGTGCTGAATAGTAAGTCCTAAACAAAGTTTGAGAGGATTATTGCTAAGGGGCCCTACTTTGCACATAACTACCCTGCCTATACCTATTTGGGTGACCCTTAAAGTTTGGAG
The DNA here is from genome assembly GCF_035609145.1 of Eleutherodactylus coqui. Classification (NCBI taxonomy): domain Eukaryota; kingdom Metazoa; phylum Chordata; class Amphibia; order Anura; family Eleutherodactylidae; genus Eleutherodactylus; species Eleutherodactylus coqui. Next base: position 37,210,734 of record NC_089843.1, read on the forward strand.
TATAGCCCTCCACTTGACAAGGCAGGACAAGGCAGCAAAATGGTCCCCTCATACTCCCTTGTGGAGAAATCCTAACCTCCCACACTTGCAAGAAATGCCAGACATTATCTTCTGGAGACACCATGCAATAACTACCCTCTCGGATGTGGTTGAGAATGGTGTTTTTAGTACCTTCTCACAACTTCAGATGCGACTGGACCTTCCTAATAACTCCCTTTTTAGATATTTCCAACTCCATCATGCATTCGGAGCCCAGTTTGGAGGCCTGAACATACCCCTTGCACTAACCCGACTAGAGGAGCTGGCACAGATCGCCAACATTTTGAAGCCACTCTCCTGTTTTTATAGACGATTGACAAGGCGTATTGCCTCGCTAAAGGACAGGGCCCTTGAAAAGTGGGGCTTGGACATACCGGACCTAGACTTGGACGATCGGGATGGCCTTTTGGCCAGCTCAGGACCTCCCTTGATCAGTGCAAGAGACAGGTTGACTCAAGTCAAGTTCCTACATAGAATTTACTATACTCCCACCCCCACCCGTTTGTGTACCATGGGCCCAATCCCCAATACAGTCTGCCCAAGATGCTTGATGATTGCAGGCACAATCATGCATATGGTTTGGGAATGCCATCTTTTGCAGACTTATCGAAGAGATGTCCTCGAGTTAATGGAGACATAGCTAGGGGCCCCGCGCATCCTAAAATTTGTCTCTTTGGTCTTGTGAAGGACAGTCCGGTTGATACAGTAACACACATTCTATATAAATTGTTGTTCTTTTATGCTAAAAAACTTATATTGCTTAACTGGAAACATCCAAAAAAAACCTACTAGGGCTGCTTGGCAGCGTGAAGTGAATGGGGTCATCCCTCTATACAAGTTGAGTATATGACCCGAGGCTGCCCCGCCAAATTTGCTAAGATATGGTGGGTTGACTGCCCTAATAATGCATCAGGCGTATCTGACTAGCTTCTTGGCCAAAGGGAAAGTTGGAGGTTTTTCTTTTCCTACTCCTCACTATACACAGGAATATTGAATGCTTGCTGTGATGACGGTTGTGTCGTGGGTGAAAACTTGGTTTTTATGTTTTAGTTACTATTTCCCAGGTCGGGAATCTTGGGTTCTGTTTTTTTTTTTTGTTTTTTTTTGGGGGGAGGGGGGAGGGGGGTCTTTAAATCTACACAGCACTGCCGATATCTCTTCCTATGCATATTTGTATTATATTGTATGAGAATGCCCAATAAAAGTTTCTTTATTAGACCCAGGATGCAGGACTGTCTAAATTTCCTCATGCTCCTTGCCCAAGACTATGTAAAACAACTTCATAGACTGGTATTTTCTATTATTTTATACAGTTTTGTGTGTATTTGTAGCTCCGTACCCTTTTATAAATATCTGCCTTTGTATATTTTTGCGTAAACACTACTAACCCTTTTTTAGAATAAAGCTTTAAACTTTATTGCAGTCCGTTTCCTTGACACATTAAGCACCCCTTAACCCTACAGTGTGTTAATTGTGTGTTGGCTGGTGGAGACCAAGAAGGCTTGTGCCCATGCAGTAATGAGAACCAAGGTTGCTGACCTACCTGTCAGAAATGGTCAGTGGTGACAGCAAGGTGTGTTGGGGCTGTGCTAGGCCTTGTTGAATACTATTTGGGCTGGAAATAAGTTGACTCTGTTGTCTGCCCATGGGTGCCGTGCATCGGAGGTTGGTGACTGTTGGACCTGTAAACCCCGTCATGGTGACACTGTTGATGATCTACAAGTGTACAAACCCTTTAAACATTGATGTGTTAGAGTATCCAGCCCCTTAGTGCAACTTTAAGGTAAAGCCATTATGCCGTTCTATTTCGGATGGCTCCAAAACGTTGGCCTCAGTGCTGGCGGAGTTGGCAATATGCAATGCACATTTTCTTATAGAGAATTAAGACCAAATCTATGTAGTTTCCCTACCCCTAAAAAAAATATAGACAGCAGATGTTTGCAACATGTGTATTGAGGCTGTGCCAACAATCTGTTCCCAAAGGGGGCAATTACCTCTTCGCCTAGAGCAATTCTATCTCCATTTCTACCCAAGATGTAGCAGGAGTGACTATGCTTACTGCACACTGAATGCTAATGTGCATGTTGCCCCCATAAAGGCCATAAGGTGGTGCACAGGGCCATAGGTGCAATAATTTTTCATGTATATCTTGCATCTTGGCTTCGAGAGATCTTCAGAGTTGCTTCAAAATTGTCTTAAGACAGGCTGATTCAAAAGTCAGGGCCACCCAATACTCATTGGCTTTCTAGTGTATGTTCTGAATCTGCAAAGTCAACCATTCCTGAAGTATCAGATTCTGTTATTCTTTTTGAAATATCCAATAAAGTGTATGAAAAATAGTCAGGGCCACCCAGAATATGGCCTTAACCCCTTAAAGACCAAGTGCGGTAAATATATGACGCTTGGGCTTGGACTTTAATCTTCACCAATACCAGATGTAGCAGGAAGGAATGAAGCAGAAGCAGGTTGGGGCCTCAGTTGTGAGACACGGGAAAGGAGAAGGCAGAAGCGGTTGAAAAACGCTCCTCCCTTCCTCTTTCCCGGATACATAGCGCTCAATGAGCGCTATATACTAAAAAGTGAAAGTAGAAGTATGATTTCCACTATGCGACCCGACGATCACGTGACCACTGGGAGACCGCTGTTACAACAGAGCTGCAGAGTCCTACCAGACCCTGATCAGCTCTGCCAGTGACTATTGTCACTACAGGGGGATGTTTCCCCTGTAACCGGGGCTCCTATGGATGCCCCAGCTACAGTGAAAGAGTGTGAAAAAAAAAAAAAAAGACAATGTGAATGACCCCCAAAGGTCATTGTGGCATTGTGGGGTTCATGGATGGTAAAAAAAATAGTTACAAGTGAAAAAAAAAAAATTACAGAATAAAATTTAAATATATACATTAGTTCTTTCCTGGATTGTTAACGGCATCTTCTGGTACCTTAAAGACATAAATAGTGTTTTCATGCTACATAATTCAACATAAAGGCTTTATTAATACTCAAAATGCCATAATAAAAAACGGGTGTAGATATTGGAAAAATGACTAGACCAATCAATTTCTGATGAAATTCTACCCTTAAATCATGTATCTGTTTACCCTCTTTCCATTGAAGTTTCCAACAGGCACCATCAAAAGGTATTCCCCGCCCATCTAAGTGGTCTACATAGTTTCCTTATTTTGGTTAAGAAGTAGAGATGAGCGAACGTACTCGTCCGAGCTTGATGCTCGGGCGAATATTAGCGTGTTCGGGATGCTCGTTACTCGTAACGAGTACCACGCGGTGTTCCGGTTACTTTCAGTTTCCTCTCTGAGACGTTAGCGCGCTTTTCTGGCCAATTGAAAGACAGGGAAGGCATTACAACTTCCTCCTGTGTTGTTCCAGCCCTATACCACCCCCCTGCAGTGAGTGGCTGGGGAGATCAGATGTCACCCGAGTATAAAAGTCGGCCCCTCCCGCGGCTCGCCTCAGATGCCTTGTGAGTTAGCTGAGGGAAAGTCTAGTTGTGTTGGAGTTGCTGTAGGGAGAGTGTTTGTAGTGAGTGTAGGCTTCAAGAACCCCAACGGTCCTTCTTAGGGCCACATCTACCCGTGTGCAGGCTGCTGTTAGCAGTGTATATATATATTTTTTTCAAAATCGGCTGTGCAGAACATTGCACCCTGTATTAGGGACAGAAGTGGTGGTTAGGCAGGGAGAGTGTTAGGAGTGAGTGTAGGCTTCAAGAACCTCAACGGTCCTTTCTAGGGCCACATTTAACTGTGTGGAGTACTGCGCAGGCTGCTGTTAGCTGTGTTGCATATTTTTTTTTCTTCTCAAAATCGGCTGTGCAGAGCATTGCACCCTGCATTAATACTACAGGGACAGAATTGATTAGGCAGGGCCAGAAGACATATATTATTCATTGAATAGACGCAGTGGGCCTTTCCTTTTAAAAAAAAGGGAAAAAAGTATATTTGCCCTGCCTCTGACAGTCCTCGGGGCTCTGGCTACGTGTGTGCTGCGTGGAGAACGTAAAACAATCAGACGCAACCAGCTACGTTTTACAGCAGGCTTGCGCCTCTTTCCTGCCTGTGAAATTCCTTGCTCAGCTGTAGTTAATAACTCTGCAACACTAAAGTTCTGTGACACATTTGCAGGGGCACAACACAGTTATTAAACTTATTATTCATTGAATAGACGCAGTGGGCCTTTCCTTTTAAAAAAAAGGGAAAAAAGTATATTTGGCCTGCAGGCTTGCGCCAATTTATTTCCTGCCTGGGAAATCAAATCACTGGTAATACAGCATGCTGAGGGGTAGGGGTAGGCCTAGAGGACGTGGACGCGGCCGAGGACGCGGAGGGCCAAGTGAGGGTGTGGGCACAGGCCGAACTCCTGATCCAGGTGTATCGCAGCCGACTGCTGCGCGATTACGAGAGAGGCACATTTCTGGCGTACCGACATTCGTCGCACAATTCATGGGTCCACGCGGGAGACCTTTATTAGAAAATGAGCAGTGTGAGCAGGTCCTGTCGTGGATGGCAGAAAGTGCTTCGAGCAACCTATCGTCCACCCACAGTTCTGCGCCGTCCACTGCTGCAAATCCGAATCCTCTGTCTGCTGCTCCTCCTTCCTCCCAGCCTCCTCACTCCACTACAATGACACATGCTCAGGAGCGGGAAGACTCCCAGGAACTATTCTCGGGCCCCTGCTCAGATTGGGCAGCAGTGGTTCCTCTCCCACCAGAGGAGTTTATCGTCACTGATGTCCAACCATTGGAAAGTTCCCGGGGTCCGGGGGATGAGGCTGGGGACTTCCGGCAACTGTCTCAAGACCTTTCAGTGGGTGAGGAGGACGATGACGATGAGACACAGTTGTCTATCGGTGAGGTAGTAGTAAGGGCAGTAAGTCCGAGGGAGGAGCGCACAGAGGATTCGGAGGAAGAGCAGCAGGACGATGAGGTGACTGACCCCACCTGGTTTGCAACGCCTACATAGGACAAGTCTTCAGAGGGGGAGGCAAGGGCAGCAGCAGGGCAGGTTGCAAGAGGCAGTGCGGTGGCCAGGGGTAGAGGCAGGGCCAGACCGAATAATCCACCAACTGTTTCCCAAAGCGCACCCTCGCGCCATGCCACCCTGCAGAGGCCAAGGTGCTCTAAGGTCTGGCAGTTTTTCACAGAGAAGCCTGACGACCGGCGAACAGTGGTGTGCAACCTTTGTCGCGCCAAGATCAGCCGGGGAGCCACCACCAACAGCCTCACCACCACCAGCATGCGCAGACATATGATGGCCAAGCACCCCACAAGGTGGGACGAAGGCGGTTCACCGCCTCCGGTTTGCACCGCTGCCTCTCCCCCTGTGCCCCAACCTGCCACTGAGATCCAACCCCCCTCTGAGGACACAGGCACTACCGTCTCCTGGCCTGCACCCACACCCTCACCTCCGCTGTCCTCGGCCCAATCCAGCAATGTGTCGCACCGCACCGTCCAGCCGTCGCTAGTGCAAGTGTTTGAGCGCAAGCACAAGTACGCCGCCACGCACCCGCACGCTCAAGCGTTAACCGTCCAGATAGCCAAATTTATCAGCCTTGAGATGCTGCCGTATAGGGTTAGGGAAACGGAGTCCTTCAAAAGTATGATGGCGGCGGCGGCCCCGCGCTACTCAGTTCCCAGTCGCCACTACTTTTCCCGATGTGCCGTCCCAGCCCTGCACGACCACGTCTCCCGCAACATTGTACGCGCCCTCACCAACGCAGTTACTGCCAAGGTCCACTTAACAACGAACACGTGGACAAGCACAGGCGGGCAGGGCCACTATATCTCCCTGACGGCACATTGGGTGAATTTAGTGGAGGCTGGGACAGAGTCAGAGCCTGGGACCGCTCACGTCCTACCCACCCCCAGAATTGCGGGCCCCAGCTCGGTGGTGGTATCTGCGGCGGTGTATGCTTCCTCCACTAAACCACCCTCCTCCTCCTCCTCCTCCTCCAACGCAACCTCTGTCTCGCAATCAAGATGTGTCAGCAGCACGTCGCCAGCAGTCGGTGTCGCGCGTCGTGGCAGCACAGCGGTGGGCAAGCGTCAGCAGGCCGTGCTGAAACTACTCAGCTTAGGAGATAAGAGGCACACGGCCCACGAACTGCTGCAGGGTCTGACAGAGCAGACCGACCGCTGGCTTGCGCCGCTGAGCCTCCAACCGGGCATGGTCGTGTGTGACAACGGCCGTAACCTGGTGGCGGCTCTGCAGCTCGGCAGCCTCACGCACGTGCCATGCCTGGCCCACGTCTTTAATTTGGTGGTTCAGCGCTTTCTGAAAAGCTACCCACGCTTGTCAGACCTGCTCGTAAAGGCGCGCCGGCTCAGCGCACATTTCCGCAAGTCCCACACGGACGCTGCCACCCTGCGGACCCTGCAACATCGGTTTACTCTGCCAGTGCACCGACTGCTGTGCGACGTGCCCACATGGTGGAACTTTACGCTCCACATGTTGGCCAGGCTCTATGAGCAGCGTAGAGCTATAGTGGAATACCAACTCCAACATGGGCGGCGCAGTGGGAGTCAGCCTCCTCAATTATTTTCAGAAGAGTGGGCCTGGTTGGCAGACATCTGCCAGGTCCTTCGAAACTTTGAGCAGTCTACCCAGGTGGTGAGCGGCGAAGCTGCAATCATTAGCGTCACCATTCCTCTGCTATGCATCTTGAGAAGTTCCCTGCAAACCATAAAGGCAGCCGCTTTGCGCTCGGAAACAGAGCCGGGGGAAGACAGTATGTCGCTGGATAGTCAGAGCACCCTCCTGTCTATATCTCAGCGCGTTCAGGAGGAGGAGGAGGAGCATGAGGAGGATGAGGAGGAGGGGGAAGAGACAGCTTGGCCCACTGCTGACGGTACCCATGCTGCTTGCCTGTCATCATTTCAGCGTGTATGGCCTGAGGAGGAGGAGGAGGAGGATCCTGAAAGTGATCTTCCTAGTGAGGACAGCCATGTGTTGCGTACAGGTACCCTGGCACACATGGCTGACTTCATGTTAGGATGCCTTTCTCGTGACCCTCGCGTTACACGCATTCTGGCCACTACGGATTACTGGGTGTACACACTGCTCGACCCACGCTATAAGGAGAACCTTCCCACTCTCATTCCCGAAGAGGAAAGGGGTTCGAGAGTGTTGCTATACCACAGGACCCTTGCGGACAAGCTGATGGTAAAATTCCCACCCGACAGCGCTAGTGGCAGAAGGCGCAGTTCCGAGGGCCAGGTAGCAGGGGAGGTGCGGAGATCGAGCAGCATGTACAGCACAGGCAGTGCAACAGTCTTTAAGGGCCTGGACAGCTTTATGGCTCCCCAGCAAGACTGTGTCACCACTCCCCAGTAAAGGCTGAGTCGGCGGGAGCACTGTAAAAGGATGGTGAGGGAGTACGTAGCCGATCGCACGACCGTCCTCCGTGACGCCTCTGCCACCTACAACTACTGGGTGTCGAAGCTGGACACGTGGCCTGAACTAGCGCTGTATGCCCTGGAGGTGCTTGCTTGTCCTGCGGCTAGCGTCTTGTCGGAGAGGGTGTTTAGTGCAGCTGGGGAAATCATCACAGATAAGCGTACCCGCCTGTCAACCGACAGTGCCGACAGGCTAACACTCATCAAGATGAACAAAGGCTGGATTTCCCCAGACTTCTCTTCTCCACCAGCGGACAGCAGCGATACCTAAGCAATACGTAGGCTGCACCCGCGGATGGAAGCATCGTTCTCTCTCACCATCCAAAACGGGGACATTTCTGCTTCATCAATCTGTGTCTAATATTCCTCCTCCTCCTCCTGCTCCTCCTGAAACCTCACGTAATCACGCTGAACGGGCAATTTTTCTTAGGGCCACAAGGCTCACTCATATAATTTTTCTACAAAATTTTTATACGTTTCAATGCTCTTAAAAGCGTTGGAACTTTAACTTGAAACAATTTTTCGTTAAACTGGGCTGCCTCCAGGCCTAGTTACCACTTAAGCCACATTAACCAAAGCGATTAATGGGTTTCACCTGCCATCTTGGTTGGGCATGGCCAATTTTTACTGAGGTACATTAGTACTGTTGGTACACCAATTTTTTTGGACACTCACCTACAGTGTAATCATAGCTATTTCTATGTTCTTCGCCTGCACTCATGGTACAGAAAGGTGTGTGGGGTTGGCCTACACTTTAGCTACATAAATGTAACTTGGGCCTTGTCTATACTGCAGCTACTGAAATGGAACGAAGACTGCGCTCCCACTATACTGCTGCTTCGGAATTGTTACTGGGGCCTGTCTTGAGTGCTACTATTACTGAAATGGAACGAAGACTGCGCTCCCACTATACTGCTGCTTCGGAATTGTTACTGGGGCCTATCTTGAGTGCTACTATTACTGAAATGGAACGAAGACTGCGCTCCCACTATACTGCTGCTTCGGAATTGTTACTGGGGCCTGTCTTGAGTGCTACCATTACTGAAATGGAACGAAGACTGCGCTCCCACTATACTGCTGCTTCGGAATTGTTACTGGGGCCTGTCTTGAGTGCTACTATTACTGAAATGGAACGAAGACTGCGCTCCCACTATACTGCTGCTTCGGAATTGTTACTGGGGCCTGTCTTGAGTGCTACTATTACTGAAATGGAACGAAGACTGCGCTCCCACTATACTGCTGCTTCGGAATTGTTACTGGGGCCTGTCTTGAGTGCTACCATTACTGAAATGGAACGAAGACTGCGCTCCCACTATACTGCTGCTTCGGAATTGTTACTGGGGCCTGTCTTGAGTGCTACTATTACTGAAATGGAACGAAGACTGCGCTCCCACTATACTGCTGCTTCGGAATTGTTACTGGGGCCTGTCTTGAGTGCTACTATTACTGAAATGGAACGAAGACTGCGCTCCCACTATACTGCTGCTTCGGAATTGTTACTGGGGCCTGTCTTGAGTGCTACTATTACTGAAATGGAACTAATACTGTGCTCCCCCTATAATGCTGCTAGTGATATGTTAGTGGGGCCTGTCCTAATGCTACGGCTGAAATGTTACTAATTATGGGCTCTGCCTATACCGCTGCTAATGGTATGTCTCTGGGGTGTGGAAACAGAGGCTTCCCAAAGACATGATGGCGGCGAGGCCATTTCCCACCAACGCTGTTACTGTTAAAGTGCATATAACCACGGACACGTGGAGAGGACACGTAGTGCCTCAAAAACATCCCCCGCCACGGCCCACTTAATCCTGGCCACATTCCGAAAACCAACAAAATAAAACCGCGCTACTAGGTCCGCAGTCACCACCACATTACCACCAACGCGGTTACTGTTAAGGTACATATTACCAGTCTGACTGGGGCATGCAGTGTGGGCCGAAGCCCACCTGCATTAAGCTGTGTTGGGCAATGCAATGGGATATTTTTATGTACCGCCGGTGGGTTCCAGGGAGCCACCCATGCTGTAGGTGCACACGGAGTTTAACCTACATCTGTCCACTTGTAAAGAACCCCAGTCTGACTGGGGCATGCAGTGTGGGCCGAAGCCCACCTGCATTAAGCACGACATTACTACCTCAGCTGTGTTGGGCAATGCAATGGGATATTTTTATGTACCGCCGGTGGCTTCCTGGCACCCACCCATGCTGTGGGTCCACAGGGACTTCACAATAGGGAGTTGTTCCTGCCTGTGTCTATGAATTAAAAAGCCAGGTCTGACTGGGGCATGCAGACACCTTGACAAAATGAATAGTGTGTGGCACATAGGTTCCCCATTGCTATGCCCACGTGTGCAGCTCCTGATGGCGGTGGCACAGGATTATATTTCTCATTGCTTCTGTGCAGCATTGTGGGCTATCGCCCGGCCCCTTTTAAAGAGGGTCGCTGCCTAGCCGTGCCAACCCTCTGCAGTGTGTGCCTGCGGTTCCTCCTCATGGCAGACGCGCCTATAAATAGACATGAGGTTGGTTTGGCATGAGGGCAGCTGAAGGCTGCGCAGGGACACTTTGGTGTGCGCTGTGGACACTGCGTCGTGCAGGGGGGAGGGGGGTTGGGCAGCATGTAACCCAGGAGAAGTGGCAGCAGAGTGTCATGCAGGCAGTGATTCTGCTTTGTTGTAGGTAGTGTGGTGCTTAGCTAAGGTATGTGTTACCATACAGCGCGGCACGGGATCCCGCGGTCGGCGCGCGTCGCTCCGGCGTCGGCTCCAGCAGCCTGGAGCCCTGTGTCGAGGTTATCCCAGCAGCTTGGGACGGCCGGTGGGCGGCGGCATGGGCGTGTCCACCCGTAGGGTGCCGCCCGCACTCCTCCGTTCGTCTTATGCAACAGTGGGAGAGTCGGCTCCTCCCACTCTCCGCCCCGGGGCGGAGGCTTTTAGTTAAAAGACTGGCAGTGACCTGAACTCACTGCCAGTTATTGGTTCTGCTAGCCTCTAGTCAGGTCTATTCTAGTCTGTCCTAGTTGCTTGTCAGTATCCTTCGTTTGCCTGTGAGCTTCACCTCCAGCCTTGATTCACTCTGTCTGTTTTTGTTGGTCTGTTACACCTGCCTCTCCTGTCGGCACTCTGTCCCCTGTTAGTAGTTCCATCTAGGTAGTCGCCAGGTCCCTAGCCAGTGCAGGGACTGCCGCCCAGTTGTCCGCCTGGGGTTAGCCAGGGCCGAGGCAAGTAGGCAGGGACAGTGGGGTGCAGGAGATCAGGGCACCCCAACTGGCGCTCGGGGGGCAGAGTGCCGTAACATAATAACTGGCCCTTAAAATACCTTTTTTTTCATGGCGGCGATCAGCGCCCTTGCAAACCAGCTGCAAGACCTGGTGCCGGTGATCCGGGATTTGTCAGCTCGCATGGTGGCCCAGGAGCAGTGGGCGTTGTCGCAGGGGCAGAACGCCTTTACCAGTCCCGAACCCAAGTGCCCTCTCCCCGAGGTGTTCTCTGGGGAGAGGAACAAGTTTTTTGTTTTTCAACAGGCGTGTCGCCTGTTTTTTCGGATGCGTCCCCGTTCTTCGGGCTCAGAGGCCCAGAGGGTCGGGCTTATAATGTCCCTGCTGCGGGGCTCTGCCCAGACTTGGGCCTTTTCTATTCCCGAGGGTTCCCCCTCCCTGCAGTCGGTGGACTCCTTTTTTCAGGAACTCGGGGGCATCTTCGATGAGCCGGACCGAGTGGGGTTGGCGGTTTCACGGTTGCTGGCGCTGCATCAGGGGTCGCTTTGTGTGGAGGATTATTGCTCCAGTTTCAGACGCTATGCGGGCGACACTGCATGGAACGAGAGTGCCCTGAAGGACGTTTTTCTGCAGGGTCTCTCGGACGCGGTCAAAGAGCTGTTGATCTCCCATCCCATTCCCGGGTCCTTAAAGGAGGCCATGGAGCTAGCGGTGAAGGCAGATAGGAGGCTCAGGGCTGGGAAGCAGGACAGGCAGACCAGTAGAGTCAGGGAGGTCGTTTGTCCGGTTCCTTCCTCTTCCGTACCAGTCTCTGTTCCCGAACCTATGGAACTGGACCCGCTGGACCCCAAGGAGCGGCGCCGAGTTCGGTTATTGCATCATCTCTGCCTCTACTGCGGGAAAGCTGGACATCGGGTGATAACCTGCCCCCTGAGGCCTCAGCGCCCACAGTCCGAATCGGCAGAAAGACTCCCAGTCCTAGGCGATTGCAGGGAGGGTCGCCTAGGACCACAGGTACGTCCTAGACTTCTGATACCCTGCCAGGTTAGATTCCGGAACTTCTCCCGCCTAGGGCAGGCATTTATTGATTCCGGAGCAGCCGCTAACCTGGTAAGCATGCGTCTTGTTGAGCCCCTGAGGGCGGAATTTTTGGCGCTGAAGACGCCAATTCGTTTTGCTAGCATTGATGCTACTCCTCTGGCTTCGGGCTTGGTACGATGGAGGACCCCAGTGTTACAACTCACTGTGGGGGGTCGCCATTCGGAAGGTCTATCATTCCTGGTAATGGAGAAAATGTCGGTAGACATGGTACTAGGGATGCCGTGGCTGGCGTTGCATAACCCCCAATTCGATTGGGCCACTGGGGAGCTAACCCAGTGGGGCCCGTTCTGCCATAGCCATCGCGCTTCCCATCCTCCCTGCTCAGTCGAGACCGCACTCAGTCCCCGAGGTCCCACTTACCTTCACACCCCGTCCGCCTGCCGTGCTGCTGATGTCGCCACCGATGCCCTGCAGGGGGGACGGAAGAAAGGGGTGGGGTCTCGTATGCAGTTGCGTTGTGAGGAGAGTCTGTCGGTGGTTGAGCCGTACAGGGCGGGACAGAAGGGGTACCGGTCCTCTGGAAATCGCAAAAGGAGGGGTCGCAGGGGGTTCCATAAGTCTGTGTCGAAACCTGTTGTCCCTTCGGTGATGCCCACCTCCGGTCCCCCGCCGCCCACCCCGGTCCGTGATGAAGTTGAATACGAGGCCCAGGAGATCCTGGATTCTCGCCGGGCTACAGGAACCTTACAATATTTGGGGGCCCGGAAGAGTTTTTTGGAGTATGATAGCTCAGATGACAGTGATTTTAAAGTTGGAGATGCCTCAGATTTTGAAGGCAGCGTCATTGGTAGCGAGGATGGGTCAAAAGACAGTGGTGAATGGTTGGACATTGACTCGGAAGACGACCTGAAACATGACGATATGTCAACGGTTGGCCCTGAAGGAAATGGGGCAGCCACAGACTACCGAAGTCATGGACCTGAGGATCAGCCCATGGTGACCGCCCAGGTGGGTCACATTCTCGGGTTGGTACAGCGTTTTCGCAGCCGCCTCCTGGATAAGCCTGGTCGAGTTTCCGGGGGCCCGGAGGTCCCCCGTCAGAGGGGGGGTAATGTTACCATACAGCGCGGCACGGGATCCCGCGGTCGGCGCGCGTCGCTCCGGCGTCGGCTCCAGCAGCCTGGAGCCCTGTGTCGAGGTTATCCCAGCAGCTTGGGACGGCCGGTGGGCGGCGGCATGGGCGTGTCCACCCGTAGGGTGCCGCCCGCACTCCTCCGTTCGTCTTATGCAACAGTGGGAGAGTCGGCTCCTCCCACTCTCCGCCCCGGGGCGGAGGCTTTTAGTTAAAAGACTGGCAGTGACCTGAACTCACTGCCAGTTATTGGTTCTGCTAGCCTCTAGTCAGGTCTATTCTAGTCTGTCCTAGTTGCTTGTCAGTATCCTTCGTTTGCCTGTGAGCTTCACCTCCAGCCTTGATTCACTCTGTCTGTTTTTGTTGGTCTGTTACACCTGCCTCTCCTGTCGGCACTCTGTCCCCTGTTAGTAGTTCCATCTAGGTAGTCGCCAGGTCCCTAGCCAGTGCAGGGACTGCCGCCCAGTTGTCCGCCTGGGGTTAGCCAGGGCCGAGGCAAGTAGGCAGGGACAGTGGGGTGCAGGAGATCAGGGCACCCCAACTGGCGCTCGGGGGGCAGAGTGCCGTAACAGTATGCATTGCTAATGAGGGTTTTTCAGAAGTAAAAATTGTTGGGAGGGGGGGGGGGGGCACTCTTGCCGCTATTGTGGCTTAATAGTGGGACCTGTGAACTTGAGATGCAGCCCAACATGTAGCCCCTCGCCTGCCCTATCCGTTGCTGTGTCGTTCCCATCACTTTCTTGAATTGCCCAGATTTTCACACATGGAAACCTTAACGAGCATCGGCGAAATACAAAAATGCTCGGGTCGCCCATTGACTTCAATGGGGTTCGTTATTCGAAACGAACCCTCGAGCATCGCGGGAATTTCGTCCCGAGTAACGAGCACCCGAGCATTTTGGTGCTCGCTCATCTCTATTAAGAAGATATTTTGGGTGGCCCTGACTTTTGAATCGCTCTGTACATCACGCCTCATTGAAAATCTAGATGGGGACTGGCGTCAGACTTTCGAGTGAACACCAGGATTCACAGAACTTAATGGGGGTGAACTGCAAGTGGTCCACATTTGATCCCTTACAAAGTTGCACTGTTATGTTTCTCACTGTTAGCAATGTTACCGCTGTGATTGTGTAAGGTGGCGGGAGAGTCCTGGGAGGCGCCAAGCATCGTCACGTTTTATTGTGTTGCAGCATTCTGTTTGTGTTTCCTTTGCAGGTAGCCATTGTTTTTATTAAGAGTACGAGGGAGCAGTTGGGGGCTCCTCTAGGAGGCGGTTCAGAGGCGGAACTTGAAGCTTCTGGGCCCCGGTGCAAAATCTGTAAGAGGGCCCCCAACTATAATGCTTTATTCATAGTACTGGGCTCCCTATATAGAGAAGAGAGGCCTTATGGGCCCCCTAAGGCTCCTGGGCCCAGGTGCAACCGCATCCCCTGCATCCCCTATAGTTACGCCCCTGAGGCGGTTGATACATAAAGCATGCCCTTCCCCTAATGATTGGAGCTGTTGGTGCCATGAGGGCTGAGGACGACCCATCGAAATATAGCCCGGACCAAAACGAGTTTCCAGTCCGCCCATTGGACAGATTGCAGCTCATTTGCATACAGAACAGGGAAACTGTAAACGCTCCTAACTCCCGGATGGCTGCACTTCTACAAAAAAGAGGGTTTGTAATCTTGCTTCTGGTTGGGAGCGGTTCAGTGGCCACTTTCTTACAGGCTTCCTTTAATGAAAGTGGATCTGAAAAAAACGAGAGATATTTACGAATGTAAAAATATTTACGGTATAAAATCGTCAAAAAGGTGAGAGCTGAAATGACAAGTGGTGAAGGACCTGGAAAAGCCACGGCCAAGGATAGTATCAGGCGCCTTCAGAGTGGAAGGTTATAATAGCTGCTTTAAGGCTCCGTCACATGGGTACATTTGAATGCACAAATTCTGCGCACATAATACGCAGAGAATAGAACCCCCTGATTTCAATGAGTTCGTTCACATTTCCCTATTTTGCGTGCTAATTTTGGTCACACCCAAAAAAATGACCAAGCTCTAATTTTCTGCATATTTGTGCACCAAAGGTCCCCATAGAAGTCATTGGGGATGCACAAACTGCAAGGAGATGCATGAAGCACTCCATAGTTCAGCTGGTAAAAGACTACATCTGAAATTCATTAGCCATTTCAATCGTTGAGTCTTTGGTTGCCACACGCAAATAAACATGCCTTGTGGGCGCAAAAAGTACAGTAAAATACGTTGATACGTGCGCAAAAAAACATAGTTCATTCCGTAAAAAATCAGTGCTCAGGCGCACACAAATGTGCAACATGCTCTCCTTTTGTGCACATTTGCGCACCAAAGGTCACCATAGACGTCTATAGGGGATGCACAAATGCACGTGGAATACGCAAAGAGATGCAGAATTCCGCAAGAAAAAGAACCCATATGGATCTGATTAGGCTTATTACCAGAGCAATGTCGCATGTAAAAAAAAAATTTGCAGTATGTCCTACTTTTGTCCACATTCACAGACCAAATTCACCCATAAGTCTATGGGTGACTAAAAAAACTGCAGTAACTGCATTCGAGTAACTGCATTCGAGTAACTGCATTCTCGTCCGAGCAGGCTCGGGGGGGGGGGGGGGGGCGGCGGTGGGGAGTGAGAGATATCTCTCACTCTCTCCCACACTACCCCCCGCCGCCTCCCCCAAGCCTGCTCGGATGAGAATGCAGCTACTCGAGACGAGCAATGCTCGCTCGAGTAACTGACTTATCCGAGCGTGCTCGCTCATCTCTAGTGAATACAAATGAACATCTGTGTTCACTGCAGGATTTTTTTGCGCTCCCTGTTTTTGGTGATTTGTGACAAAACTGACATCACTTGGGTCTTTTTGTGGGTTTTTTTGGAGAGTGCATTGAAAATCGGATGACAATATGGTAGTAAAAAACACACATACGCACCCAAGTGCACACGCAGTGAAAATGGCGCGGCTTCATGGCCCCAAAATAGCCCGTGTGAATGAGCCCTGAAGTTGTAATCCCCAGGTTGCTGGATTCAGCACGGCAAAGTGCATGGTCAGCGCTCGCGGGCGAAGGAATATGTTAAAAAGCTGCGCTGTGATTGGCTGCTCTGGGCAACAAGGACGTCTTATGGTAGATAGTAAATGAGGCCCAAAAAGTTTTATTCTGCCGTAGTCGTCAGTAGAGAGATATGAGACAAAATGGCTGCCAGCGAAGACAGGAGAGCGTTCTGTGTCCTTGAAAATCATCTGTCCGTCCACCGGTAAGCGTGGAAACAGCGCAGCACGTCCGTGCAAGGCTCACGAAGTCCTCAGTAATCCACCCTCAGAGGGAGCAGAGAATTGGACGTCCCGCCGTGACCGTGTGGAAGATTCTGCACAGACGTTTATGTTATCCCCGCCGATTGCAATAGTTACCGGCCCTGAAACCGGACAACAAAGTGCGGCGACGGTCTTTCTACGAGAGACTGCAGTCTGTGATGAAAAGCGATGGTGTCATGGAGTCCTTAGTGTTTAGTGATGAAGCCGCCTGCCATCTTGCAGACACAGAATCTGCGTGGGGGTGGACATCTGTCTACGTGGAGCGTATGTGCGGCCCCCCAAGGTGATGTGTTATAACCTATAGGAAAGTGTACGGCCCTCCTTATTCTTCCATGAGGGAACAATCCTGAGGATTTCGTACCTGGATGCTACACATATGGCCTCTGTCGCAGCCGGACAGGCAATCCCAGGTTTCATCTTCCAACAGGACGACCCCACCACCACCACCACCATTATCACAATGAGGTCAGAAGTGAGCAGCAACTACCAAACAGATGGATTGGCCATCAGGTGGTGATGATAGTGGACTCCTTCCTTCCTCCATGTTCCCCGGACATTGCATCTTGTTGTGTTTCCTCTGTGGAGTGTTAGAGTCTACATGCCACCCTTACCGCCCACCATGATCTGCGGCATCCCAGAATCCATCACATCTGTCAGCCGCGATCTGCTACAACATGGATGGCAGGAACATGACTGCAGGCTCCATGTGTGTCGGGTGACAACGGAGGTCACATTGATCACCTCTGATGGGGAAACATTTTTTTTGAGTTTCTGTTTCCATTGATGTCACATTTCTGTATCTGAGTGTCAGTAAACGGGGTTATGGGGGGGGGGGGTGAGGGTCACATCGGGGGGATCATCTGTAATAACCCTGTATAGGCTATATTCACATCTGGGTCTGAGAGTCCCTTCAGAACCTCCGGCACAGATCTGTATGACAAAACTTGTGCATGCAGGAAGCGAACAGACCCCATTATGGAACGGATCCACTCATCCAGGGGATTCCGCTCTCTTCTCCCATAATGGAGCAGGAAAACGTAATTCCTAGCGCAGAAGTGAATGTCGCCTTATATATGACGGTATATACATATCTTTACTCACAGCCAAACGACTGGACCGATCTGGTGTTTAGGACCCAACGATCTCAACATATTCATAAAAAAAATCAGAATACAAATGCAAATATTGAAGGGGTTGTCTGATTACTGGAGACCCCCACTTCAATAAGACCACCCGTATTCAAATATCAAAGAGAACTATATTCAGCGCTACAGCCCGCTGTGGTCCCAGTGATTGTTCATCATCGACTATGGAGGGTAAGTACAATTCACTTTATTATTCTAATTCAGGGGGTCCTACTGAAGCGGGGGTCTCCGGTATCAGACGGACCTTTTAATTAAAGTTTCTTCTGAACGCCACTGGCGAGACGTCAGATTTCTGCACATAACCCAGTGAACGGACTGCACTTTATTATGTCGGCTTCACATCAGTAGCAAAGTTTATAACTAGAGATGAGTGAGCATTGCCTTTAGCGAGTATCTCCCCGCTCGAGACGGAAGGTTCGGGTGCCAGCAGCGGGCAGGGAGCTGCGGGGGAGAGCGGGGCGGAACGGAGGGGAGATCTCTCTCTCCCTCTCTCCCCCCCGCTCCCTCCTGCTGACTGCCGCTACTCACCGCTCCCCTGCGACGGCACCCGATACTTCCGTCTCGAGGGGGGAGATACTTGCTAAAGGCAATGCTCGCTCAAGCAATTGCCTTTAGACGAATCACTGAGGCAGGAGGATCAATAAAGAAAATGGAATATATTCACTGGAATGATCCCTTAAAATTTAACTTTTATTTAATTAATTAAAATATGGTGCCCCATACACATAACGAGAAAGACAAGACAACATAAAGAAGGATATGGATTGCTGGTTATGTGCCCCTATGGATGTGCAGGCAACTTGATTTATCAATCAACCAGATCCAAATATCACTAAGAAAATACTGGCAGTTTAGAGAAGGGGCACCATATTTTAATTAATTAAATAAAAGTTACATTTTAAGGGATCATTCCAGTGAAGCAATTGCCTTTAGCGAGTATACTCGCTCATCTCTATTTATAACTAGGGATGAGCGAGTATACTCGCTAAGGCACTACTCGCTCGAGTATCTCCCTGCTCGTCCCTAAAGATTCTGGGGCCGCAGCAGCTGACAGGTGAGTTGCGGCGGGGAGCAGGGGAGAGCCGGCGGGAGAGAGGGAGAGAGAGATCTCCCCTCCGTTCCTCCCTGCTCTCCCCCGCAGCCCCCCGCCCCGCTCCGGCACCCGAATCTTTCAGGACGAGCGGGGAGATACTCGGCTAAGGCACATTACTCGAGCGAGGCTCATCCCTATTTATAACCCATTAAGCAGTGGCATGTCAGAACTGCAGGGTCTTAGTCCCCTGACCAGCTCTGACAGTGACTACTGTCACACTTTGGATGTCTCCAGCTACAGGAAAAAAAGTGTGAACTAAAAAAAAAACAATGCAGTGTGAATGACCCCCAGAGGACTGAAAAGAAAACAGTTACAAAAATAAGTAAAAAAATTACAGAATAAAATAAAAATATATATGAAAAAAGGGCTATAAAAACAACCCACCGCCGTCGCCCACCTTAACTGTCGCCATATCCGCCCTGTAATCCAAAGTTATACAAATTACTGTACATACCAAAATGTCCAAAACAAAATGGCGAACCCATTCCTGCATTTTATTCTATCAGAAATATAAAATAATAAAAAAAAACTAATAAAAAATACAAATGTAATAAATCTTTCCTTTTTGTACAGATTACTCCTAATAACATGTATATTCCACATCTAATACAGAGAATATATGCCCAGATTTTGTATACCAAAAGTCCCCATAGAAGTCAATGGGAATGCGCAGATGTGTGTAAAACACGCTGGTAGATGCGTGAAACATTGCGCAATTGTGCAGAAGGAAAATACATGGGGAATCCTTATAGTAGTTTCACACTGGCGATCGCGATACCCCGTGAGAAAATCGGGCCAAATTCTCATCGTTGTTCCCACAATTTTTGAGCTTCAGCGCAAATTTTTCTCGCAAAAGGCTCGCGGCCGTTTGCGGTTTGATCGTGCGATTTTGCCGTGATTTTTAAGCGCGAAAGTCAATAGGACTTTTTAATGTTAACGCATCGCATTGGTGATAAAAAAAAAAAACGTAAATCGCAAAGTAGAACATGCCGCAATTATTTTTTCTTGCAACCTCACATCCGTGAAGACATGGCAAATGTGAAGGAAACCATTGAAAACCATTGGTTTCATAATTCCGCCTTTTTACTCACTCTCGCATCACGCCAGTTTATCGCCGTAGACTTGCGCCATTTCAATCGGTGTGCATTTTTTTGCCGTGCGCAATTGCACATGGCTTGTGTGCGGAAAAAGTACAGTAAATGCGCCAATACGCGCGCAAAAAAAGCATAGTTCGCTCCGCAGAAATGCTGCACTCATGCGTGCGCAAATGTGCATGCGCTCTTATGATGCTCTGGAATGAAATAGTCTGGTTTTTAAGGGGTTAACCAAAGAGTTCCATGAGCAGATCTGTATGTGCACAGTGTGGCACCCAGTGCAGTGCCAGCCGGGTGGGCAGGGCGTGGGCGGAGAGTCAGCCCCGATGAGTGACTGCTGCCCGGCGGGGCAGGTCCGGGAGATGTGAGCTCTCTGCCAGCAGCGGCGCTGCATCCTCCTCTCTCCAGCTGGCACATCTAGGATGGAGGGGGCGGCAGGTGAGCCGCGGCGGGCCGGGCAGGACGAGTAGAGCCGCTCCTCACCCCATGTGCACCCCGGACTGCAGCCGAGAAGATGCCCGCTAGAAGCGCCCGGACAGAGAGGTGAGTGCCGGCTGCTGCAGTGCAGCTCTACAGCGATGATGTCATCCAGGCTGCAGCAGCACAGAGGAGCTGACTCACTGGCAGAGGATCTGGGGGTGGGCATACTCACTGGCAGCGAGGCTGGTGGTAGCTTACTCACTAGCAGAAGGGCTGGTGGTGGCATACTCACTAGCAGGAGGGCTGGTGGTGGCATACTCACTAGCAGAAGGGCTGTTGGTGGCATACTCACTGGCAGAGAGGGGCTGGAGGTGGACATACTCACTGGCAGGGGGCTGGCTGGAGGTGGCATACTCACTAGCAGAAGGGCTGGTAGTGGCACACTCGCTGGCAGAGAGGGGCTGAGGGTGGGCATACTAACTGGCAGAGGGGATGGTGGTGGCATACTTACTGGCAGAGGGGGGCTGGAGATGGACATACTCACTGGCAGAGGGGCTGGAGGTGGCATACTCACTGGCAGAAGGGGTGGAGGTGAGCACACTCACTGGCTGAAGGGCTGGAGGTCAGCATACGCACTGGCAGAGAGGGGCTGGAGAAGGGCACACTGACTGGCAGATAGGGGCTGGAGGTGGGCATACTCACTGGCCGAGAGGGGCTGGAGGTGGGCACACTCACTAGCAGAGGGGCTGGAGGTGGGCACATTCACTGGCCAAGAGGGGTTGGAGGTGGGTACCCTCACTGGCAGAGAGGGGCTGGAGGTGGACACACCCACTAGCAGAGAGGGGCTAGAGGTGGGTGCACCCACTGGCAAAGAGGGGCTGGAGGTGGGCACACTCACTGACAGAGAAAAGCTGGAGATGGGCACACTCACTGGCAGAGAGGGGGTGGGGGTGGGCATACTTACTAGCAGAGAGGGCCTGGAGGTGGACAAACTCACTGGCAGAGAGGCGCTGGAGGTGGGCATACTCACTAGCAGAGAGGGGCTGGAGGTGGGCATACTCACTGGCAGAGAGGTGCTGGAGGTGGGCACTCTCACTGGCAGAGAGGTGCTGTAAGTGGGCAGATGCCCTGGGATGGCTGTACTTGGTCATTGGCTGCCTATTAGCTGTCTGAATGAGCTTAGTCAGTGGTAGTGATGTGTGTAAATGGGCTTACTGGCACTGCCATGTTCTACATAATCATACTCACTGATTGTTGTTTACTAAATTGGCACAGTCACCGGTAGTGCTGTGTGTAAGATCACTGGCAGTGCCCTGGCATAGTTGGGCTTCATCACTAGTTAAGCTCAGTAGCTGGTAGAGTCAGACACTACTGATTGGTACAGAGAATTACTCACAGGCGGTACCCTGGCATAGATGGGCATCTAGGATAGAAATCGTATTCTCTGGCAGTGCCATGTGGTACATTAGCTTGGTCAGTGAAAGGAATGTATGCCAGATGGAAGGGTATTTTGATATGGTTTCCACTGGCAGTGGTGTGTACTAGCTTAATCATTTGTAATAAATGACTTAGTCACTGGCACAGCTGTGTAGTAAGTGGCATTAGTAACTAGTACAGCTGTGTAGTAACTGGCATTTGTCACTGGTATTGCTGTGTAGTAAGTGGCATTTGTCACTGGCATGGCTGTGTAGTAACTGGCATTATTTACTGCCACAGCTGTGTAGTAAATGGCATTGGTCACTGGCACTGCTTTGCAGTAAGTGGCATTAGTAACTGATACAGCTGTGTCACTGGCAAAGCTGTGTAGTGACTGGCATTACGTACTAGCACATCTTTGTAGTAACTTGCATTAATAACTGGTACAGCAATGTAGTAACTGCTATATATCACTGGCACTGCTATGTAATAACTAAAATTGCTATGCAGTAACTGGATTTAGTCATTTGCAGATCTATGTGGTAACTGGCATTAATAACCGGTACAGCTATGCAGATACTGGCATTTGTCACTGGCACAGCTGTGTAGTAACTGAAATTAGTCACTGGCTTTAGTATGTAGTACCGTAACTGGCATCAGTCACTGGCAGATCTATGTAGTAGCTGGCATTAATAACTGGTACAACTATGTAGTAACTGGCATTTGCAACTGGTACTGCTATGTAATAACTGACAATCAGTGGCACAGCTGTGTAGTAACTGACATTAGTCACTGGCATGGCTTTGTAGGAACTGGCATTAGTCATTGGCATGGCTGTGTAGTAACTGACATTAGTCACTGGCATGGCTTTGTAGGAACTGGCATTAGTCATTGGCATGGCTGTGTAGTAAATGACATTAGTCACTGGCACTACCATGTTGTACTAGACATTGCTATGTAGTAACTGTCATTAGTCAGGGACAATGCTATGTACTGAATGAACTGGCACTGCTTTGCCCTTGATTGGGTTGACAGTGCTACATGCTAATGAGCTCAGACCTTGGTTACATTTGTGATGTACTAGATGAGTTTAGATCATTCTATGTTCTAGATGAGGTAAGAACATTGCATGAAAGTAGCTTCTAAACCAATTAGAAACAGGTCAGATGAGGAACTTACCCCCCTACTGATCAGGAGGAGCTCTGTTCATGCTGCAAGAAAAGGACATTACAGTTTTGGACAGCAGAGCTTATTCTACTTTGAACGGCTGCAGCTCCGCTTCCATCAGTTCTACCAACATGTTCAACATTCTGTTGATGTCATTTTTCAGCCAAGATTCTTGATTTTAAAATAACACCAAAAGCTTGTTCCTAGCACCTATAGAAGCGGAGCTCCAGCCGATTGAAGTGGAAGCGGGAATACTGAAGTTAAAGCTGTCATATGTCAGTCTGTGTTCAGAACCAAGGGGGGAAGGGGGGGACAAGCAGGCAGCGGAGAAGATCTGTGATTCTCCTGTCTGTCTCCTGTTCCAGGGAAGGGGTAACAAGAATTTTTGTTCATGTTATCACCCCTCACATCAATCAGATAGCACATTTGCTCTCTGATTGTCACATATAGGGGTCTTTCCCCCTAGATGGGCACTTGCTCATCTAATCATTCCGCTGCACCATTCAACCCCACAGATGCCACAGTCATTGCTAACCACAGCAGCTAAATGTTTTTGCAGAAAATAAAATGTTTTAAAAACACCTTTCCTATTACATTATGCTTTAAGCCTTTCCAATCCATTCTGATTGAAGGCTGTACAGCTCCAATGTCGGAAGACATCCGGCAGGGTATTCTTACTTTAGATTACTGGCCACTCTGTTGTCGGGGGCCTCTACAGCATGTCCCATACCGCAGTACTGGCTCTAGCAAGCAGATGGCGCCATTGTATAATGGCAGAAAGAGAAAGCCCCCTAGGAAACAAAGAATCCAAAATTGGATTGCAAAGGGTTAAAGATTGAAAAACAAAAAGAACAACAATACCTACTTGTAATTGGTATCGCCATATCCGTAACAACCCGCACGATAAATGATTACATTATTTATCCAGCACAGTAAATTCCATTAAAAACAAAAAAGAAAATGCAAAAATAACAGGTTTCTGTTCCCCTTGCTTCCCTAAGGGCGAGCACCCACTGGCGTTTGCGTTTTCCGCGTTTTCGCAGTGTTTCCCGCAATTTTTCCGCGCGTTTTTCGCGGCGTTTTCGCGGCTTTTCCATTAATTTCCATTGACTTTCATGGGTGCATTAGAAGAAAAATAGGGACACATATGCAACTGACAGTTCCTATGTTAAAAACGCAAACGCAACGCAAAAAAAACGCCAGTGGACAGGAACACATGTTATCTCTATGCCTGTGCAGGAAAAACGCAAAACGCAAAACGCAGGTAAAAAAACGCCAGTGGGTGCTCGCCCTAAGGGCGAGCACCCACTGGCGTTTGCGTTCTCCGCGGGGAAAAAACGCAGCGTTTTCGCCGCGTTTCTCGCGTTTTTTTCCACGCGTTTTTCGCGGCGTTTTTCGCGGCGTTTTTGTGGCGTTTTGCGTTAATTTCCATTGACATTCATGGGTGCATTAGGAGAAAAATAGGGACACATATGCAACTGACAGTTCCTATGTTAAAAACGCAAACGCAACGCAAAAAAAACGCCAGTGGACAGGAACACATGTTATCTCTATGCCTGTGCAGGAAAAACGCAAAACGCAGGTAAAAAAACGCCAGTGGGTGCTCGCCCTAAAACAGGAATAAAAAGTAATCAAAAAGTCATATATACATCAAAATAGTACCAATCTAAACTACAAGTCATCCTGCAAAGACAAGTCCTCATGCAGCTCTGCTGATGGAAAAATAACAATGCTCTTGGAATGTTGGGAAACAGAAAAAACTCTTCTTGTAAAAAAAGTTCAAATTGTGAAAAATTAGTAAATCCTAATAAAACTTCTATAAATAAGAATCGGAATGACTTCCAGAATAAGGCCGCCTGCACCCGGGCAGGTCAGACTCCACATTCATAGCAGTGGCAGCAGCGGCATCCACGCGTACCTGCTTTCCTTTCTCTTAATCTGTACTGTGGATGGTCCGCACGGCTCGCCGTCGGACATGCACGGTACAGATTACACTCCTGCTTTTCCCGTGTCATCACATAGTGGTGATGCGCAATCCGTGACCTTTCCGCAATATCAGGCCCACGGATCAAATGGCTTGCATTGACTTCAATTGGCAGCCTGAAGGTCAAATAATACTTATACCACATTGTGAACGTATAAAAGTATATCCCAAAAAACCACAGTCAAAGTTTTTTTTTTTCATTGCCCCAACCGCGAAAGAATTAATAAACGTGATTTAGTGATTATATGGACCCGAAATTAGTTAAAAAGAGGTATAGCAGCTGGAACGCAAAAGGGGAAAATATGGCTAAAATTAGTGATATTACTGAGGGGTTAAAAATGCAGTTAAGGCGACTGAGCTCTGCGTGAATTAGATGTAACTGGGACATAAATTCATGATCTCCAGTAAAAAAGTGACATTTTCAGTTTTTTTTCCCACTGTTAATGTGCGTGTCTACTGCAGAAACATCACAAGTGTCCGGAATCTCTCCCAGTGCGGTGTAGTATGTGCGCAGAATGACCTCACTGGCCAGTGGTTGCTCTTCTAGAACCTTGTAGTATCCAGTGCTGGCCATACTGTATGCAATTACCGTCCTGCAGAGATGATGAAGAATGTTCATTGAGACCAGAGGCGGAACTTGAAGCTCCTGGGCCCCAACGCAAAACCTGTAACGGGGCCCCCAACTATAATGCTTTACTCATAGTACTGGGCTCCCTATATGGAGAAGAGAGGCCTTATCGGCCCCCCAAGTCTCCTGGGCGAGGGTGCAACCGCATCCCCTGCACCCTCTATAGTTACGCCCCTGATTGAGACTAAGGCCGCATCCACACAGGTGATTCAATATTGACGCGAGAAAATTGCTGCAATATCGCGTTGGTGCTTCGTGCGATATCACTATGATTTCTCGCGGCAATCCTGCGATTTTGCGGTGCTACAAAGTTACACACGCTGCTACAAAGTCATGCGACTTTGTAGCACCACGTGCAAGGATCTTCGGGGGGGAGGGGTCTTGAAATATTAGCCCAACCCCAAAAATACACCCTAGATGCATAAAAAAAATTTTAATAAAGGGAATCAAACTATTAACAACCAATTGTCAGTTAGTTTGTGAGTGCTTCTCATGCTCCGCGCCTCGTGATGTTATCGCAGGTCCTACAGCACATATAAAACAAGGAGCCTGACCGACAGAATAACAATACAGTTAGGGCTCTTAGAAGGGGAGGACAAAAATAACACACTGAGAATACAACTAAGTAGTTGTTATCTCAGACACAACTCAGCAGTCCTGACAGAAGACACCGACCTACTGCCACCACAGAGATCCGGTGGGCTGAAGGACCTGCGCTGATGTCACTGCCATGTGATCACCTGTGTGAGTGGAGTCAGGAATCACATGACCAGTGGTGATCACTGTATCCAGGTGTCTGGTGATGTGTGGAATAGCAGAGCTGTGTGTGTGTGATGTGTGTGAATCGGGATGTAGCAGAGCTGTGTGTGTGTCATGTGCTGTGTATGTGATGTGTGTGGTCAAGATGGATGTACAATGTAGCAGAGCTGTGTGTGTAATGTGTGGGAGTCAAGATGGATGTAGTACAGCTGTGTGTGATGTGTGGGAATCATAATGAATGTTGCGCTTTGCACCACCAGAAACAATGGTACTATATAATTTCCTAATTATTACTCGTACATCACCTAAGAAGCACTGTCAGCTCGGCCACATCTTCTTCTTGGTCCTCAGCACTGGTCTTCAGTTTCACTTCTGGCCAGGGATTGAAAAATCCCCACCACCAGTAAGCGCTGGCTGTGATTAGCTGAGGGCCTCAGCTCAGCCACCGGAACCAGCGCTCGTTGAACTAATCACAGCTATTCAATGAATGACTGTGATTGGTGCATCCATGGGTTCTTCCACACAAGCAATGTCTTGTAGCCTGCGACATTGCAAGACTACAAAATGGGGGCATTTTCTATACAGCCGCGATTTGTGATTTTTTTGGTTGCTCATGTTTCCCTATGGAGTCTTCTTATGTGTTGCATCACATCGCACGAAAACGCGGTTTTGGTGCGATGTGATGCAACCTTTTACAGTAGGAAATCCTACTGTAAAAGCCCTAAACTAAGCCCTAGCTGCAGAAAAAAAAAGAATATTTCACCTCCCCGAAGCTGTCATCTCCCCGCGCGTCTTCCCTGAAGCTCCCCGACAGTTGCTTGAAGTTCTCCTGCAGAGCTTCCTGGTCAGGACTTTGAAAATCCCTGCCTCCAGGAAGCTCTGCCTCTGATTGGTTCCCGAACGCAGTCCTCAGCAAATCAGAGCCAGTGCTTGATAAACCAATCACAGCCATTCAAAGAATGGCACAGATATAGAAAGCAACATTTTTTTGCATAAAGTTTGTAATATATGAGCAACGTAGTCATTGGACCTGGAAACATTAATTACTGCTAAAAGGCTTGTTCCACCAGAGACATCCTCTGTCCGGGTCCAGCTCCCAGGGTTTATACAGTGTACCCTTACCCCTTGTCCTGGATCATGTCAGGTGGGGTGGGCTCGTGACAGTTTTGAAGACCTCTTTCTTATTTTGGCCATACTTTCCTATAAGAAGCTCCCAGGAAGATGTTATGACCATCGTTATTTTCCAGAATGTATTTTTCCAGCTCATAGAGAGCAGACATGGTG
Organism: Eleutherodactylus coqui; assembly: GCF_035609145.1. Classification (NCBI taxonomy): domain Eukaryota; kingdom Metazoa; phylum Chordata; class Amphibia; order Anura; family Eleutherodactylidae; genus Eleutherodactylus; species Eleutherodactylus coqui. Next base: position 37,237,887 of record NC_089843.1, read on the forward strand.
GAGACATATTAATAATAGGTGCTGATATTTAGTTTTGGGGTTCCTTGCGCCCCTCCCCGCTCCTGGTGCTCAGGGCGTAGGAAGCAGCTGAATTCCCTGGGAGCAAACTATTCTGGGATTTGCCCAGAAAGTGACGTATGCCAGGCGGATCTTGCTATTACGGGAGGACTGTCCTCGAGCCTCGTTCCCGCTTGCAGTATTTACTAATTCTTTCCAATTACATGGTCACTGTTTGCGTGGGGCACTCCATAGTCATCATGTGCATGGATGCAAAGTGGGCCATTCTAGACAAAGCGCGCATTGTTTCAGTCAGTTTGGTCCAACTGAAGCCAACACAACATGTAAAGGATCTGAAAATCTAATAGGGTCAAAATTTAACGTGCGGCAGAACTTGGACCTGTTTTATGACTACTCATACAGGGTTAGGCATCTCACATGCATTACTGTACACAATCCATAACACTAACTATACCAACATAATCTACAGGGTGGCAGAATTATCTGTACCAACATAACTTACAGGACGCTAGTACTATCTTACACATGATTTACAGGGGGAACTGTGAGGCAGAAGACAGGGAGGCAGTACTATCTGTGACAAAATAGGCATGCATTTACTCTCTCCATTGTTGAGGAGAAAGGGAGGTGGTACTATCTGTACCTACTCATTTATAGAGAGAGAAAGGGAGGCAGTACTATCTGCACCTACATCATTTATAGAGAGAGACAGGGAGGCAGTACTATCTGCACCCACATCATTTATAGAGAGAGACAGGGAGGCAGTACTATCTGCACCCACATCATTTACAGGGAGGCAGTACTATCTGTACCTACATCATTTATATAGAGAGACAGGAAGGCAGTACTATCTGTACCTACATCATTTATAGAGAGAGACAGGGAGGCAGTACTATCTGCACCTACATCATTTATAGAGAGAGACAGGGAGGCAGTACTATCTGCACCCACATCATTTACAGGGAGGCAGTACTATCTGTACCTACATCATTTATATAGAGAGACAGGAAGGCAGTACTATCTGTACCTACATCATTTATAGAGAGAGACAGGGAGACAGTACTATCTGTACCTACATCATTTATATATATAGAGAGGGAGGCAGTACTATCTGTACCTACATCATTTATATGGAGAGACAGGAAGGCAGTACTATCTGTACATACATCATTTATATAGAGAGACAGGGAGGCAGTACTATCTGTACCTACATCATTTGTTGAGAGAGAAGGTGAAGCAGTACTATCTGTACCTACATCATATACAGAGAGAGAAAGTGAAGCAGTACTGTCTGTGCCTACATCATTTATAGAGAGACACAGGGTGGCAGTACTATCTGTGCCTACATCATTTATAGAGAGACACAGGGTGGCAGTACTATCTGTACCTACATTATTTATGAGGAGAGAAGGGGAATCAGTACTATTTGTACATACATAATTTACAGGGAGAGAAAGGGGAACAGCACTATCTGTACCTACTTCATTTATAGAGAGATATAGGGAGGCAGTACTATCTGTACCTACATCATTCACGGGGAGAGACAGAGAGGCAGTACTATCTGTACCTACATCATTTATAGAGAGATACAGGGAAACAGTACTCTCTGTACCTACATGTTGAGATAGGTAGGTAGTACTGTCTGTACCTATATCTTTTACAGGGATAGACAGGGAGATAGTACTATCTGTACGTATATCACTTACAGTGAGAGAAGGGTAGGCAGTACTATCTGTACCTACATTATTTACGGGAAGAGACAAGGAGGTAATACTATTTATACTTATATAATTTACAGGAACAGTCGTGAAGATAGTATTATCCATATCTACATCATTTATAGAGCAAAACAAGGAGGCAGTACTATCTATATCTGATAGAATTCGATAAAAGAGTACAAGAGGGGCCTGGATGCATTTCATGAGTAATACAATATTATATGGTCTATTCATTGATTACTTCAGAAGGCTTGGTGGTCCGTGGATTATTTTGATCGCCAGAGTAGAGTTGGGAAGGAATTTTCTTATGGGGAAAATTAGCTTATAACTCATTGTTTTTTTTTTTGCCTTCCTCTGGATTAACATTGTGGGGGGTAATAGGCTGAACTGGATGCACATATGTGTATTTTCTGTCTTACATACTATGTTACTAAGGAGGCAGTGCTATCTGTACCTCCTGTACATTATTTACAGAGAGATACACGGAGGTAGTAAGGTAGTACTATCTGTGCCTTCCATCATTCAGATGGGAGACTCAATGTCCACATCATATTGAAAAAAAGACATTAAAAAAATATTTACATTCATTCTGTCAAAAAATTACACCCCCCGTAACACATATTGTATCCAATATAGAGGCAGTGCAACAGGGTACTAGAGCCTCCTTGCCCGTCCATATTACACCTTGTATCAAAGCCAGAGACTGTACAACAGGGTACTAGAGCCTCCATGTCCGTCTGTATCACACCTTGTATCCAAGCTAGAGGCGCTGCAACAGGGTACTAGAGCCTCTATGCCCACCCATATCACACCTTGTATCCACGCTAGAGGCGGTGCAACAGGGTACTAGAGCCTCCATGCCTGTCCATATTACATCTTGTATCCAAGCTAGCGGCAGTATAACAGGGTACTAGAGCCTCCATGCCCGCCTGTATCACATCTTGTATTCAAGCTAAAGGCAGTATAACAGGGTACTAGAGCCTCCATGCCTGCCCATATCACATCTTGTATCTAAGCTAGAGGTGGTACAACAGGGTACTAGAGCCTCCATGCCCGCATGTATGGCATCTTGTATCCAAGCTAGAGGCGGTACAACAGGGTAATAGAGACTCTATGTCCGCCCGTATCACATCTTGTATCCAAGCTAGAGGTGATACAACAGAGTACTAGAGCCTCCATGCCCATCTGTATCACATCTTGTATCCAAGCTAGAGGCGGCACAACAGGATACGAGAGCCTTCATGCCTGCCTGTATCACATCTTGTATCCAAGCTAGAGGTGGTACAACAGGGTACTAGAGCTCCATGCCCACCAGTATCACATCTTGTATCCAAGCTAGAGGTGATACAACAGGGTACTAGAGCTCCATGCCCACCAGTATCACATCTTGTATCCAAGCTAGAGGTGGTACAACAGGGTACTTGAGCTCCATGCCCACCCATATTACATCTTGTATCCAAGTTAGAGGTGGTACAACAGGATACTAGAGCTCCATGCCCACCAGTATCACATCTTGTATTGACATTTTGGAATCGCTGCCGATCAGACGGCTTCCATTGACTGAAGTTGATTTCCGCTCCTGGGCACAGAAGAATCTTTTAACATAGCATGCTATGGACAGACATTGCTGTTAAATTTGCGTCGGGCATCTGGCCGTGAATTCCGCAGCAAAAATCCGTGCGTGGGCATTGGACCTAAATGATGCTTTTGCTCTGATATTGTAATCACTTGTATCAATGTTACAATCACAAGGTTCATTCCGACAACTTCTAGAGGAGGGATTGTTCTTGACGAGTGGGCGTACAATGAGCGACAAGACCACCATCTCTGTGCATAGATAGTACTGTAATGCGGTGGTAACATTTCCAGGGATCAGTGAGGATAACTGGGGTCCAGATCCACCGGTCATATCAGAGTGATACAAACGTATCTCATCATTAAGAGAATAATATGCACAAACTGTGCAGCACCAAAGAGTTAAACGCCAACTTTGGCTCTGCTACAACTTACTAGAATAGATCTTGTTGCTGCGGTCTCATAGCTCAGCAGTACTCGGGGTTTGTGTCCTGGTGAGATGACAATCTTGACCTGAATTTGTCTCTCACAATTATCCCGTCACGTAGACTAGGTGTGCGCTGCATATCCCCGCAGCCGATAGGCCCCTGCACAGCGCTGCGCCGGCGGGACGGAGCACCTCGTATACCGCCAGAATAAAACGATTTGCATGTTGCCATGATGTTTCTTTGCCTGTTGTTCTCCCAAGGGCCCCGGCTGACCTGTTTCAGCGCTTTCTATGACATTGTGTAATGTTTTGCTATATTAAGTACTGGAGAATATGTAATGATGCTGACTTCTTAACCATTTCACTCCCATGTGTCCTTCCTTATATTTATTGTCATTTGCTTTATTTTACTAAATATGTAGAACATTTCTGTTCCTTGATGTTCATGGACTGAATTGTAATACCGAAATGGGCCTCCCAGGGGCGCACAGTGTTGTCCTGTGAAGATAGGAAATCAGAATGCCACGTCTCCTGTGATCAGCGTCACTAAGCAGCGACACAGTCTTTTCAAATTGACTAGTAGTTATTAGGAAATTATAGTACCGGCATTTCTAGTGGTGCAATGTGCCGCACAGCTCTGCTTCACGCACGTCACACACACACAGCTCTGCTACATGGACGTCACACACACAGCTCTGCTACACGCATGTCACACACACTCAGCCCTGCTACATGCACGTCACACACACAGCTCTGCTACACACACGTCACACACAGACAGCTCTGCTACTTGCACATCACACACACACAGCTCTGTTACAGGTACATCACACACACGCATCTCTGCTACTTGTACATCACAGAAACACAGCTCTGTTACAGGCACTTCACACACAGCTCTGCTACACGGACATCACACACAGCTCTGCTACACGCATGTCACACACACTCAGCTCTGCTACATGCACGTCACACACACACAGCTCTGCTACACGCACGTCACACACAGACAGCTCTGCTACTTGCACATCACACACACAGCTCTGTTACAGGTACGTCACACACACGCATCTCTGCTACTTGCACATCACACAAACACAGCTCATTTGCAGGCACTTCACACACACACAGCTCTGTTACAGGCACATCACACACACGCACAGCTCTGCTACACACACAGAGCTCTGCTACATGCACGCCACACACACTCCGCTCTGTTACATGCACGTCACACACACAGCCATGCTACTTGTACGTCACACACACACAGCTCTGCTACATGCACATTAAACACACACAACTCTGTTATAGGCATGTCACACATACACACAGCTCTGTTACACTCACATCACACACACACTGCTCTGCTACATGCACATCACACACACAGCTCTGCAAAGTTGCTTTCGCATATCTGCTGCATGTGTTTTACAAACTTCAGCTAGTGGCTGAGGTGAAAAGGTGACTTGTCTCGGTCATGTAAGCTGCATTAGCTTCACGGCGGCGGCGAACCCTCTATAGTGACATGTTTGCACGACAGCAATGGTTTATTCCAACACTGGACAATGGTTGACGATTAGATGAAGGCGCGTCTGCTGTTGGCGGCATTAGCACTGGAGAGGACATGATATCATGTTCAGGAGATGTGAAGATAGCGGTGAAGGACTATGCTTCAATGATGTTGGTCAATATGCACCACCAACTATGTATGTGGACATTTGTGAGGTGCCATTTATTGGAGTCTCCACACAGGTGGGCAGTAGTCTTACAACCAGCTACAAACTGCCAGACTGAGTATTGCTGTATCTATAGCAACTAAAGTGGCAGGGGTTTGTGTGGGATGTAGTCCACCTATAATCTCTCATTCATTGCACAGGCAGAATAAAGGACCTGTGATGACGTCACAATTAGAGATGAGCGAGCACGCTCGGTAAGGTCAGTTACTCGAGCGAGCATCGCTCTTCTCGAGTAATTGACCTTACCGAGCATGCTCGCTCATCTCTAGTCACAATCATGTGATCACGGGGCGATGCTAAGAGCCGGTAACTGACATCACAGGTGCTGTCAGGCTCTGCATATAACTCACACAGCACACACGGACTGACGGACAAGTGGTTGTTAGCACTTTGATTGCATCACTTGTCTTCTACTGATCCTGAGGCTTCCTTCCCACGAGCGTATATCAGCCTGCCATTTTCATGGCCGACTGATATACGCTGTGATCTAATGCATTGTATTCCAATCCATTAGATCACATGGCCATATTCCCGTGACGTAAAAGCGACCAGACAGCCAATATAGTGCCCGTTTTACGTCGGGCCCAAAAGATAGTCCTGGAACTATCTTTTGGGCCGAAATACGTCGGCCACTGCATGGGCTCCTATGGGAGCCCATAACAGCGACCAGAGGTGGGAGAAAGTTTAGTAGCGTAGGGAGTTTTGCAAAGAGCGAGCCGGGAGGAGAGCAGAGGTGAGCCTGCGAGTTGAGTGTCAGGCATCGTTTGCACGATATTCATCCCCTCTAAATAGGCCTTAACTCTAACGTCAGTGGGGTACGGTATCAATCTGTTATAGATCACAAAGATCAGCAACGCACTTGACTGTAAAACACATTTAGTATTACCCAACGTTTCAACCCAGCAATGGCAGTCGTCTACACAGACCAAAAGTTATGTAAATCTTGACCAATAACTTGTCCGCAACTGGTAAATGACTATACGTTCCTCCCGTGTCGGCTCGGACTTGTGTATTTTATCTTGCAGGACTGCTTTTAAGTCAGTACCCAATTGCACACGTCGGGCCTTTTCCTGAGGGCCAACCTCACTTACATATCTCCAGTGTGTTCGGTACCGTAATGTAGGTGATGCATCCTTGGATGTCTGTTGGGGATACCCTGATTCGCAGAGCTGCAGGATGATGTGAATCCTTTGTAGCCGCCTCTTTAGCTGTAGACTCTGCAGTTTGGGTCTCTCTGTAATGTCTATACTGGTGCATTATAGAGATATGCTTCTCAAACACCGTCTGCCTCCTTTCTTGTGCTATTGTCCCTCTCTAACAGGCACAGATACTCAAGGACACGTCCAACGCGGCTCCTTAAAGGGGTTCTGTCACTAAACAAGAAAAATTCTATACTTATCTATTCCTCCCCCATCGGTCTACTTACCAGATCTTCACTTCCCCCATCTTCTCCTGTCTCCTGCTGTCCAGAGAGGTCACCTCACCTCCAGCTGCCTGATTCTTCTCCTTCCTGTGAGATGACATACATTGGTTGGTAGTCTTCTGCCTGACAACCAATGTACCTTACGTCACAGGTCACAGGCCAGCAGGGGGGCTGCCTATCTTCTTCAGAGATTGCTCATGCGAGCTGTCTCTGAAATAGATTACAATTCCTTCCTAAGCAGTGAAGCTACAGCACAGGGACGTGACCTTCACTGAACCGGCCGGAAGGAATTTAAGGAATGCAGCCTTCATAACAAGCTGGGCCCGGTGTGCGGTGAGGTGACCCGGGCACTGCAAAAGCTCAGCTAGGAGAAGATGTGCTAAGGAAACTTACAGGAATTGGTAAGTATAGATTTTTTTTTTAAATAACAAAACCCCTTTAAGCCAACTCCTTACTCCTTTGGCAGCTCTCTCTCCCAGTAACACAGGCTCTCTTAAGGCTCAGTATCACTGCAGTTGCTCTCCAGCTTGCTGCTCTCTGTGATCTCAAGTCCTCTAGATCTCCCACCTGACCTCTGCAGCCAATAGGATGTCTCATATAACACTCCATAGAGAAATACACAAACTGCAGTAATGTATGACAGCCAGTAGAGGTCGCCCTGATAATATCCAGATTACATAACTATAGGAACTATAACAGAGCTCATTACAGCATAGACTTGAACCTGGGTTCCCTCCTTACACCATTCTGATCCTCCCTGCTAGACTTTGTTTAGATGACAGCAGCGATGACGTGTCCATATACATACATGACCGCTGTAGCCAATCAGTCTCGTGGCGTACTCTGCTGAGGATGTTGTGTGATGTGGGAATATGTATCGATGGGGTTCGGGCCTAGGATTTGTATAGATGTGGCATGCTGGGTCTATATATAGGAGGAGTCCAGTCTGGGTTTGTGTACTGGACCACGAGGATGGTGGTCTGTATAGGGGGGGTTAGCCTGGTCTGTATGAATGGCGTATAGTGTATGTAAGAAAAGGTTGGTCTGGGGTCTGTTTAATGGGTATGGCTGATGTGGACTTTGTAATTGTTTAGGCGGCCCTGTGTGTGGTCTGTAGTCATCTTAGGATGTGGACATCTATTCGCTCTCAGGTGCCATTGCTGCACTCAGCGTCCTCATGCTGGCGCTAGAGTCCAGACGTTGTGTGAGGCGGTGGCACCCAGGTGTAGACAATAGTGCAGGATTGTGAATGTATGCAGAGAGGGTCTGGAATCTGTATAGCTGGGGGTGCTGTATGGGATATGTATAGGTGGAGGGTCTGGTTTGGGGTCTGCATACATGGGGGTCTGTCTAGTGTCTGTAAGTAGTAGGGGATCCATATGGGGTATTATTGATGTGGGGGTGGGTCTGGTCTGGGGTTCTATTCTATGGTCTGATTTGGGGGTCTGAATATATCGGCAGGACGTGATCTGGGGTCTATATACAAGGGGTCTGACTTGGGGTCTATATATAGAGTCTGTATGATCTAGGATCTGTATATAGGGTGAGTCTGATCTGAGGTCTGTCTACAGAATGGGTCTGATTTGGGGTCAGTATATAGGGTGAGTCTGATTTGGGGTCTGTCTATGGGATGGGTCTTATTTGGGGTCTATATAAAGGGTGTGTCTGATCTGGGGTCTGTCTACGGGGTGGGTCTGATCTGGGGTCTGTCTACAGAATGGGTCTGATTTGGGGTCAGTATATAGGGTGAGTCTGATTTGGGGTCTGTCTATGGGATGGGTCTTATTTGGGGTCTATATAAAGGGTGTGTCTGATCTGGGGTCTGTCTACGGGGTGCGTCTGATCTGGGATTTGCATGGTCTGTGTACAGGGGCTCTGGTGTCTGTATAAGGGGCTGGCCTGAGGTCCATAGAAGTGATGCCTGTTCTGGCTTCTGTACAAGTGGGGTTTGGTCTGACGGCTACATCTTTTTTTTGGGGGGGACTGTTGTGTGATCTGTATTCTTTTTGGGATGTGTAGAAGGGGTCATATCTATATTTATTATTTAAATGCCATAGATTGGGGGGGAGTTCTATAGAGATGGGTGGGGCATAAGGAAAAAATGTAGCGTTTTGCTCCCATTTTCAAATTGTGCCTGATGTACCTGCTCAAAAAATTGGCAGACCCAACTATCCTCCCCGTCATAGCGCGGCCATACTGTTTGCAGATAGATGTGATGTTGCTACATGACGTCATCACCTTCTATGGCCCTATATAGACCGTACGGATCCGTAGGTGCACACCGCAATAAGACTGCAATAACATCAACCGTTCCCGGATATATATATATATATATATATACCATGAGATGATTCATCCGGGAGGTGCGTTGGGTACAGGCCCAAATCAGGTACGTATAATGGTCTCCTTAGCAACTGTGCTGATAGTAGCTGCGAAACGCCTGACAGAAATGGATCTACAGGCACTGTAGGAAGAAATGAGCATTACGGTTAATATTAGAGATAACGCCGTCTCTGGGGCCCACGCTGCCGCTCATCCTATGTCTTAGCGGGGGGGCAGATATTAAAATATTGCAGATGTAAGAAGCATTACTGCCAGTAGATACCAGATTGGTTTTGTTACTTCCTCTTTAAGGGACCGGTGACACGGATGGAATTAGTCCACGCGGACATTTCTGCGTCGCACTGTTATTCCAATAGGGCTTGAATTCCGTATCTGTTAAAATTCGCACATCTTTACTTCAAAACTGCGAGATTTAATTCCGCTGCGGAAAAGATTTCTGCTGTGGAATTATGGACGTTAACGGAAATGTTGTTGCGGATTTCTAACATAAGGATATTGAGTAAAGGCTCCTTCATACGGCCGTACCTGTATGCGCAATTTGCAGGGAATAAAACCAATTGCTTTCAATAGGTTCATTCATACTTCCTTTTTTTGTGTGTGCGAAAAAAAAAAAAACCAGCATAGTCTACTTTTGGGTGCATTTGCACATAGACTACTTTTGTGCCCATAGAAGTCTATGGGAGGTGCCAGCAATGATTGCGCTCTGAATGGAGGCGCAGCGCACCAGAGATCTCCTCAAGCTGCCTGCCTTCATTTACTGTTAACAGGCAGTCGCTTCTAGTTAAACAACTGCCTGTTTAAATGGGCTAAAAGTGGGACGGTTTTCAGGTGAGCTGACAAGTGAGCGAGTCTGGCTTAAGGCCCATTTACACGGAGTGATGATCGCTCAAAAATCGCTAAAAATCGATCGTTCGAGCGATCATCGTTGCGTCTAAACGTGCGCCCATCATGCACTTTTCAAGCACCGCTAGCTGATCGTTAAATTCAGTCCAACCTAAAAATCGTCCACCAGCCTTATCAGCAGTTCTCCTCGGGGAGTGCTGATAGCATTGTTTCCTGCTGGAGAACAAAAGAGCTGAAAGCAGATAAGAGCCCTCAGGCTATTAACAGCTTTCAGCTAAGGCTTCATTTGCACACTTAATTGCTCTTACGTAGCTGAGTAGCTACTTAATAGTTTATGCAAAATGATTGCTCAAAGCTGTCACTCAAACTGTCATTTGAGCGATCATCGCTCTGTGTAAATGGGCCTTTACTTGCCCTGTCGGGTCCCATGTGGTCACGCAAGCCAGCAGGCACCCGTAATCGCTTGTTTAAGCAATTAATTTAAGATTTTGTCAGCCCGTGTAAAAGTACCCTTATTAGAAGAGGGGTCCCCTTCTCATAACCCCCATAAATTAGCCAGAGTAGGGAATGAGCAGAAATACTGCCTTTCATCCTGGAGGAATCAGCTGTGTAATACTTAGTTTCCCCTGTGGTGGCGCTGCAGAAGAAATGAACAGTTGCTGCTACATTCATACACAGATTAAAGATGATCAGTGGGGCTCTTATCTGTAATCACCTGATTGTCTGTGGATCCTTCTAGGGGGCCTTTTACACAATCGTTCAGATTCCGGCAGGAATGTGAACTATTATCATTCAGTATAAAGGCACGCCCAAACTGGACAGCGAATGAGAACGCGTTTACTGCTCATTTGTCGTTCACTTTCTGCATGCATGAAGTAGAACGACGGATCAGCCCACATAAACAGGCAGTCATTCATTTAAGAAGGACTTCCTGTTTATTGTAAATGGAGGTGGGCGGCCAAAACATTTGGGGATTTTGACTGTTTGATGCAGAAATGCTGCGGGTTTTGCTGAGGAATTTTCTGTGATGGAAATTCCGCCCCATTTCTGCTACGTGTGAATGTCCCTTTAAGACGTGTATTTAAGCTGCGCATTGCGTACGCGGAATTAGCGTGCACAATACGAAGAGAATAGAACCCATTGATGTCATGGCGCCCGTTCACATTAACAGTATTTTTTTTTTGCACGCATTTCGTGCACGCACCCAAAAAAATAGAACCTGCTCTACTTTTCTGCGTATCTTGTTGTTTTTGCAGTCCCTTTTTATAAGCAGGTCTCCCTGAAATAAGTTGATCACAGGCCCTCCCATTGCTGGGACCCTCTGTGATCAATATGGGAACCCAGCAACAAGTGTTTCATTCCTTTATAGCACCCCCACAGGTGAAATAAAGTATTACATGTTACCTAATGAAATCAGTAGGGTATATGTTAAATCCACTGATGTCTTGGGTCCTCCTTAGAGAGACACTCTTTGTAGCTGATCTTCGCACCAGCTAATTGAAGACGTTACAAATATTCGACCCTCTGTAATGATTGGTTCAGTCCAATCTGATAGGTCAACTTTTTTTTTTATCAGTCCAGAATCATCATTTTCATCCCAGAATTTCTCGTATGGTACAGGGTCAGGTAGCAAAAATGTATAGTCTATCATAGCAGTAAATTGGCATGGCGATAGTCAGTCTATCTAATCCAGTCCGTTGATGAAGAGCTTGGGAGCTGCATGTACATTTTTGGATGACAGCCACAAGTCAGGACATTGTCCTGTAGAATCAGAGATACATCTGGCAGGCAGACAAGGTGTTAATGATTCCCATCCTAGAACCTTCTGATGCAGAACTCATTATCTTGAGATAAGCTCCAGCAGATGTTTATTGCAGGCAGTGCAGGAGTATAAACCGGGGACGCTTCAGTGGACAGAGAGCTTCTTACTTGGTAACAATGACTTGAGAGCGCAGGTTGTGCCGGCATCTAGAATAGTCTTATGGTGGAGGGTATTCCTCGTACAGCATATTTGTGGGTAGTCTGTAGCCAAGCATCAATCTGGGGCAACGCCATGCACTAATAAACCAGGGCCCCATGATGATCACTTAACTGGAAGGCTTTCCTAAAAATCTATCAAGAGACAAAGCATACAAGGTTTTCGTGAGCGCAATAAAATATGTAAAGCGTATCTGCTTCTGGTGCTCCGCTTTTGTGAAGGCCACCTTCTTGTCTTGTGCACCTCTACTTCTCTTGACGCACCTGCCATGTTGGCATCTGCTGACTACTAGTTTGCTGTTGGGGTATTCTTATGCAATTGTTCCTCAGCTGACCTCAGTGCACAGCCCAGCCCCCTTTGGGGAGGAGTTCCTAATTGCTGATTTAGGCCGCCTGCAGACGAGCGGAAATCCCGCCGCGGGATTTCCCGCGGGATTTCCGCCGCTGAAAGTCTGCATAGGAGTGCATTACAATACGCACTCCTATGCAGAAATCTCGCGCGGCAAACAAACCGCGGCATGTTCTAATTTTGTGCGGAGCACGCACTCACCTGGCCGCCGGCTCCGGTCTGCGCATGCGCCGGCTGCGCGGCAGCCGGCACATCAAAGAGCCGGGGCCGCCAGGCGCGGGTGAGTACGCGCTCGTCCCTGCAGGCTCTGGGGTCGGATCGCGC